>NW_006788818.1:1284862-1295434 GCF_000442215.2 Lipotes vexillifer | reverse complement strand
TATATATATATATATATATATATATATATATATATATATATATATATATGTAATGTTTTAAGCCACTGGGGACTGTTTGTTACTAAGTAAAGCCTCACCTATGCTGACTGATACAGTGCTCCCACAGGCAAGGCCTCAAACTAGGTGTCCTCCATGATTGGCTATTGAATTACATGCACAAGCTGCCCCTCTGATGCTGCTCCAGTAGGGCCAGGGATGGGGGCAGCAGTGACTGGAGGCATTGGTCTAACCATTGAGAAGAAGGGACAGTGATGATCAAGTCCCTCCCTCCCGCCCCCCGGCACTGTGGAGACTGTCAGAGTCCTGGTAAAGGTGGCCCTAAGTGACACAAAGCACCTGGGTTGGCAAGTCAAAGCCAGAGCCCTTTAACCACAGAGGCCATAATTCAGGGCAGAACAGCCACCCAGGCTGCAGCCAGCACAGGAGCTCAGCCCACCCATCCTCAAAACAGCCTGAAGGTGACATAGAGCTTTGGGGTCCTGGTTTCTGGCCACCAGAACCGAGGACAAGTTTGTTCTCGCTCCTCTGTTTTCCCCTTACAGAAGTCAGACTCAGAGAACTCCCCCTGCTCAGGAGTTCAGAACAAGGGCTCTGGAGTCAGTTATTGATGCCAGGCGCTGCCTAGCTGTGTGACCTTGGACAAGTCCCTTTGCATCTCTGAGTTACATTGCTCTCAGTTGGAAAACAGAGATAACTAAACTGGCCTCTTGGGGTTGGGGGGAGTTAGGAGGACTAGAGGAGATCTTTGTAGAGTGCTTAGTATAGGGCCAGCACAGGGAAGCATTCAGTACCTGAGAGCCACAGCTGAATAGATGCCATCCTCTGTGCTCAGGGAGGCCAGGACCAAGGAAGGATGTGACAGTCCAGCTTCTTAAATAGTTACTTTATTTTTTTACATGTTGGAATGGTTTAGTAGAAAAGTTCAGAGAATAATGAGTACCATAAAAGAGAGGCAGCCGGTGATACAGCACCACTGTTAAAGCACAGACCTGGGACATGGGAATGACGTCAAACCTTGGTCATGGGAATGCTGTGAGGGTGACATGAGGGGTGACATGCACAGTGCGAGAAGAGGGGCTGGCTCACAGCAAGAGCGCACGGACATCAGTTTTGTAGAACTGCAGTTATTAAATCTTACCTATTTTTATCGATGACCTGGAGGGTGACTAGAGGCATAATGAGGACTGAGCATGGGAAGGGTTGCAGCACCCTGTCTTTAAACCTGAGACGAGAGGCATCCATGGGCGGAGCCAAGGCCACTTGCAGCAGTCTCTGGCTGTCCCAGAGAGACACACAAATACATCCTGTCCCATGGGGCTCAGGAGAAAAGCTAAAACAAAAGAGGGTAAGCTGGGACAAAGTAAGAGAGTGGCATGGACATATATACACTACCAAATGTAAAATAGATAGCTAATGGGAAGCAGCCGCATAGCACAGGGAGATCAGCTCGGTGCTTTGTGACTGGCCTGGAGGGGTGGGATAGGGAGGGTGGGAGGGAGGGAGACGCAAGAGGGAAGAGATATGGGAACATATGTATATGTATAACTGATTCACTGTTATAAAGCAGAAATTAACACACAATTGTAAAGCAATTATACTCCAATAAAGATGTTAAAATTTTTTAATTTAATTTTAAAAATAAATAAATAAATAAAATAAAACAAAAGAGTGGGGCTGAAGGGGGCCAGGTTCAGCCTACCACATGGAAGAACTTTCTGAAATCCACAAGTTCTCTGACTGCTGAGCCCAAGCTTCCTGGCTTGGCATCCAAGGCCCCGCAGGATCCGACCTCCTCTCCAGCATCCTCTCCCAGCCAGCCCTTTGCCTCCAGCCCCGGGGACCCACCTGCAGGTCCCTCCCCTCCCCTGCCTTTGCCCCTGCTGTTCACCCAACTGGAACCCCCTCTCCCTTCATGCCTGCCTGGCGAACAGCGCTCAGGGCTCTCCAGGACCCAGCTCAGAGAGCCCCTCCTCTCCAAGTCCACCTCCCCAGGCACTGGATGGGCTCCATAAATGCTCTGTGTTATTATTTTTAATCTGTTAGCTCCAGGCTCTGCCACTTCCTGGCTGTGCATTCTCACGCAAGTGACTCAGCCCCCCTGAAATGTTACTTCACGGGGATGCTGTGGAGAGAGTCAAGTCCACGTGTGAAGCTCTTGGGCAAGGGCTTGGAGACACTGGGGTCCACTGAAAGGAAACCTCTCCGCAGCCTCCCAGGGCCTGAGGGGCCTGCAGGGCACGAGGCATTTATTTGCAAGAGAGATGGTTGGTTATTCCAGAAAGGAGGCGGGGGAAGGAAAAAGAAATTACATCCCTCCCGCCTAACTTTGTAAGCATTATTGATTGGAAGCAGAAGTCATCAGTGTTGCAGGTGCATTGATTGACTGGGCTGGGCTGGGCTCTTCAGGGTAACGTGAGCTGCGCACACAATCAGTTCTGTCCCTGCCCTCCTGGCACATTGATTATGGATTAAAGGTGCTGTGCCCCGCCCCCTTTTCCAGGAGGGATGCAGGGGCAGAGGCCAGGGGACCCACAGAGGAGGGAGCAGCAGTAAAGAAAAGGAACTCCCTGTCCCCGTAGCTTCCATTCTGTCCATTACAGTGACGTTTTCATATTTCATGAGTGAATTTCCTCTCTCTAGATCTGTTCTTTGAGGCCAAGAAATGGTTTCGCTTCCCTGGGACACAGCCTAGTGCCTGGCACAGAGTAGGTACATATATGTTTCATAAATAAAGTCTTTGAGCTCCCCTTTGCCTGGAACCTCACACTCCTGGAACATTCAGACTATAAATATCAGAGTTGATGAAGGAGATGCTGAGACCCAGAGAGAGGGAACAACTCCCCCAAAGCTGCACAACAAGCTCTCAGCACATCCAGGACTGATTCTCAGCGCAGGGCCCCTTCCAGCTCCTGTTCACATCCACTGGGCATGTCTGACGCTACAGAACAGTCACTTGACGAGAGTGTAAAGAATTTATTTTCCCCGAAAAGTAAATGACTGAAGAAGATACCCAAATGCTTATAAATGTGCTAAAACCACCTTATTATCAGCACGTAAACTGCAGAAGCATACAGGGGAAGAAGGGCCCCGCCCGCCAGGCAACAACAGGCCCATTCAGTGTGCCCTTGATGGCACCAGCTCTATAGGTACCCACTAAAACCCAGTGGGAAATTCTGTGCACAAGGGCAGCCGGACCCCCAGAAAGTGAGTTTCAGATGCCTTCACTATTCCAACTTCACAGCTGCAAGAGCAGAAGACAAAATCTACATTGTCACATAAAAGTACCAACCAACCTAGCATCTTTCACGGAAAATCACAAACTACTTTTACTTATCTAAGGGGGACAGCTGGCTAATTCTCATGGAGAATTTGATGGGTTCTGACAAAGAAAAGAAAATGTGGTATAGAACAAGAAGGAGAAAAGGCATATCATTTATTGCAGTCCTACTGTGTGTGACACAGAGATAGGCACTTTTAACTCATTTTCTAAATTCACCCACGAACCCTGTGGAGCAGGTATTATTATTCCCAAAGCCCAGCTCTGCACCTGCTCCACAAATATCTGCTGACATCAAACACCCACTGTTGGACCTGTTCAATTCACCTGATGGCAGAACAGAGCCACTCTACCCAGTGGCACCCATCAGCCAAGCATGACAGTGTCTGTTTCAGCAGCTACCTTTCTCAGCTCTGTATCCCAGCATCTGGGGGTAGGCACTGAGCTCTCTCTCTCTCTCTCTCTCTCTCTCTCTCTCTCTCTCACTCACTCAGTCTGGACATCTCATCTCTGCCTCTCACCCTGGCCCTCCTTCACCTCTATGCCCTCCTTTCTCTCCCCCTTCCCCCCTTCCCTTCCTTGCCAATGTTTATTTTCAGAACCTCAAAATCCTTCCCAAGCCTCTGACATTTACTCTTTAGAATTAGAAAAGTTTCCAGTTCTCCTTCCCAGAGCAAAACTGGTGGATAAGGTTTCCCCAGGGATCTTGCCTGCCCTTCTGGAGGTGAAGTTCTGGAGGCAGAGCTGGCTTATGTCAGCCCAGCACCGATTGTGTCAACCAGCAGTTATTAGGCACCCACTGTGCACCAAGCCCTCCTCGTGAACATTCAATCCATTCAATGCATTTAAGAAGCCTGTGGGGCTGGCATTACCATCTGCACGTGCAGGATGAATGAACCGAGGCTTAGAGCAGTTAGATAACAAGTCTAAGGTGCAGGGAGAGGAGGGAGGAGGAACAAGGGGGGGAGGGGGAGTAACAGATCACAAGAATGAGCAGGTGGTGAGGGCTCTACACACACTAACTCATTTATCCTCAAAACAACGGCATGAGATACATATTATCATGATCTCCAGTTTATAGATGAAGAAACTGAGGTGCTAAGAAATTAAGTAACTCGTTCAGGGCTGTGGCCATGCCAAGATTTTCAGAGTTGGGCTCTTAACCACTGCACTGCACAGCCTCCCTGCAGGACTGTTAATGGGCTCAATCAAGGTCAGCCTCACCTGCAAAGTTGAGTGGCTTCCTTCCGTAGGAGAGGAAGAATCCTGGAATGTTCCTAAGCAGGGAGGGGGCTGGCATGGTCAGGGCTGTGCCTGAGACACAGCACATGGCAACTGGGTGACGGTAGGTCTGGGGCAGGGCAGGGGTGGAGGACTGGGTAGTGTCCAGGCAGGGCCGGTGAAGACCTGATGCAGGCAGGGCAGTGCGGGGGTGGGGGTGGGGGCTCTGAGATGCCTATTCATCTCCCCTTGGCCATTTGCCTTTGTGCCTGTGAGTCTGGGGTGGGACCTTGTTGATGATATACAGCCTGGCTCTGAAAGTGTGCCTGCCTGGGTAGGTGTCCTTTCACAGTGCTCCTTGCCTCACAAAGGAAGCAGCCAGTGCCAGACTCTGCAAACCCTCCCCATTTGGGGGCCACAGGAACAGGCCTGGCTACATGGAGGGCGGCTCAGCCAGCTCTGCTCAGGATGGATGAAAGCACTTCAGCTGCAGCCCTGCCACAATGTTCCCCTTCCAAAGGGAAGACCAGGGATTCCCTGGGGATCCAGCAGGAGCCAGGGACACAGCCTGTCTCCATTGGGTTGTGTTCTGGACATTTGGCAGAAAAGCTGGTTGACTCCAGGTAAGATGGATGGAACCATGCCTCACAGGGTAACTGACTTTGTCAGAGAAGGAAATAGGCAAGGAAACTAACCATCCATCACCTGCTTTTCCATCTGAGGGATGGAGGGAAGCAGAGAGCAGAGCCGGGCTCTGGAGAGGGCAGAGGTTATTATTCTCCACGGCCAGCGTGGAGGGTGGCAGTGCACTGGCATTCTTCCTCATTGCCATCCACTGGGGAACACCAGGGAGGCTCTGATTTGCTAAGACCAATAAGGACCATCAGACCAGTGATATCCCTTTCCTCGGCTCCCAAATGGCCCACTTAACTGTGCTACTGGACCCAGCTGTCTTTCTTTTCAGGCCTTGCCTCAGCTCTAAACCCATCATCAAAGGAATGAAAAATAAACCACCCCAGCACTCGAGATCTCCATCCCACGGTCCCAGGAGTCCCAACCAGTCCTCTGGGCTGCAGCCAAATCAAAGCACTTTGTTTGTTGATTTTTCCATTCATTCATGACCATTAATTGAGTATCTGCTATGTCCTGGGCTCCATCTGTTTGTGTTAGGGGTGCAGAAGTGAACAAGACAGGCACGACTGCCCCTGCCTGTGGGGGATACAGATGTTATACAAGTAAAACTGCCCCCCACTATAAACTTCCCACCTCTGAGCATTTGCACTTGCTGTGCCCTTTGACTAATTCATCCAGCTATTGATCCATCACCTACGTCTGTAATTCTGGACACAGGACTGCAATTGGGGAAACTGAGGCCAGGGCCAGAACAGAGACACTGTCCAAGTCCTGGATCCCCATATCTCAGCAATGGCGCCACCATCCCCAGGCCTGAAACCTACACACCATCCTTTATCCCTCCCTTTCCCTCACCCTCCTTCGAAATCCATCACCAAAGCCTGTTGACTCTAAATCCTGAATTCCCCTAAAAGCCACTCCCATGCCCTGTGCCTCAGTTCTGCCCCTGCGCTTTCTGCCAGTGCACTGGGCCAGCCTCCCTCCGGGTCTGGCCGCCTTCCATCTTTCCTACTCCAATCCAGCCCAGGCTGGGAGCCAGAGGGCCCTTTCAAATGCACAAGTGTGACCATGTGGTCACATGGTCCTTCTGCTCAAAAGCATTCAGTAGCCACCCTGCAGTGACTCAGCATGCTTCCCAAAGTCTCCCACATGACACCGAGCCTACCCAGGACCCAGCTCCTATTCACCTCTCTGCCTTGGGGTCTCCTCTCTCCCCATCACAGGATATACCCTAACCACACAAACTACTGGAGGTCCCCAGAGCTCAGCTTCTCTCCCCTGGGCCTCTGCACATGCTGTCTCCTCTGCCTGGTGCACTTTGCCCCTTCCCACTGGTCACTTACTTTTTCAAGGCCGTGCACAGGCATCACCTCCTCTGGGTTAAAACTGCCGCATGTTCTCAGAGGTCTGACACTGCCAGCCAGCAGGCGGCTTTCCTCCATGCGGTGATTTAGGGCCCAGGCTCCTTCCACCTCATGGCTCCACCTTCCTCCAAGGCCTCAAATTGCTCTGCTTCCAGCTTGCAGGGGGGAAAGAGAGAGTGGAGAAGACACACCTGCTTCTTAATCACCTCAGCCAGAAGTGACAATCACATCACTTCTTCCAACCCACTGGTGAGAGCTGATCCTATGGCTCCACCTACACGCAAGGGGTGCTGGGAAAGGTAGTCCCAGGCAGCCCCTTCCCAGCAGTGTCTCTACACAGCCCCTCACATGCCTCGCCACCTTGTCATCATCTCTGTATTAGTTTACTAGGGCTGCTGTAACAAGATACAACAAACTGGGTGGCTTAGAACAACAGAAATTTACTTCTCACAGTTCTGGAGGCCAGAACTCTGTGTCACGGTGTCAGCAGGGCCGTGCTGCCTCGGAAGGCTCTGGAAAAGGACCCGGTCCCCAGGCCTCTGCAGGCTCAGGCGTTCCTTGGCTCATGGCCATCTTCTCCCTGTGCCTCCTGACATGGTCTCCTGTGTCTGTCCCTGTGTCCAAATTTCTCCTTTTTACAAGGACACCAGTCATACTGGACAAGGACCCGCCCTAACGATCTCATTTTAACTTGATTACCTCTGGCAAGATCCAGTTTCCAAGTAAGGTTACATTCTGAGGAATTGGGGGTAGGACTTGCATGTATCTTTTTGGGGAAACACAATTCAACTTACAGCAATCATCAGCTCGCTTCATCTGCAACATCTGGACCATTTTTACCACCATCATCATCTGCATCTGGGGGCCTGCAGGAGGGCGGAGTATGTTGTTAAGAGATTTTGAGGCAGACAGAAGTGGATTCAAGCCCTTCTTTCCAAGGGAGCAACAATCAGGAGGGGACCAGCCCGCTGAGGGGCGGGAAGGAGAGGCAGGAAGGTGCTGGGAATGGACCGCTGCAAACGGCATCCCAGCTGGTCCTTAATGCTGCAGATTCTGAAATGTGATGCACAAAAAGAAAACAGACTCAAATGCAATGAAAATGCCTTATGATGGGTAAGAGGGGGAGAAAATGGAAACTGCTTCCGTTCAGGAAATGTTTGATGTCACTCCTGAAATGAGATCTCCTAATAAAAGCAGCTCTGATGCTAATTGAGACAATGGAGATGAGAGAGCATGGAGCCCCCGTGGAAAGATGCCAACATTAACTGTGGTCACGGTGAAGCTTGTCTGCTCTGGACACAGCCCAGAGAAGAGGGTCTGGTGCTGACGATGGGGAGCCTGGAAGGAGCTGGGAGTCCCACTGGCACTGACTTGCCGAGTGACCCTGGGGAGGTCACATAAGGACTCCTCCCTCCCCACCCACCTCCAGCAGCCACAATGGCCTCCAACCTCCTTCCTGGGTCAGAAGGTCAAAGGCCATGGGCAGGCCAAGTACTGTGCAGGGAAAGAAGAGGCTCTGGGTTTAGCTACGCCACGGGAGCCTGGGGGGCATTCAGATACTCCATCTGCACAGGCATGAGTTACAGGTTCACCACTTTCCTGCAGGAGCTGGGCCAGAGGGGGGCTCCAGGGCCCAGTGCTCACCCCTGACCTTGCCACCTGGCAGGCAGCTTTCCTTCCTCCTGGGCAGAGGTTCAGGGCCCAGGGATGAGGGCAGCCCCCTCCTGCCTCTCAGGAGCTGACCATCCCTTTGCAGGACAGACGGTGGCAAGTCTGTGGGGTCGTTCAGAGGTGGATTGGGGGAAGGTGAGGACAGGAGACTCACAGCCCTTCAGGAATCACCCTGGGCTATTTCTTCATGTAGGGCAGCCCATCTAAGCCTCATGGCCCCATTTTGCAGATGAGGAAACTGAGGTCGGAGGGATGTGCCCAAGTCACACAGCAGGAGAGTGGTAGAGCTGGGGCTTGAACCCAGGCCTCCTGGCTCCAGAGCTGGTGGCTTGCTCAGCCTCACGCTGAAGCTCTTTACAAGTGGGCATCTCCCCTCTAGCCCCTGTGCCCTGTCATTCATCTCTCCGTCCCTGTTGTGCTGATTCCCATACCCCAGACTAAGGAGCCCCTTCATCAGCCTCCTCTGGGAAGCTCATTAAAGATGCAGGTTCCTGGACCCCATCCACAGCTGCTGCATCAGCATCTCTAGTGCTAGGGTGCCTGAATCTGCAGTTTCTTAAAAACTTCCCTGGGGAGTTATGTCCAAGGAGTACTGCCCCAAGCCCTAAGTGCCACTCTCTCTGTGCCTTTGGGCCTGGGGGGCAGACACCGTGCTAAATGCTTTACATCTAGTGATTCAGCCAAACCTCACTGCAACCTATGAGGTCTCCACCATTATGTCACCATTCTATGTCCCTAGAGAGTTTAACTCAGTGCCTGGCATATAGTTGTCACTCAAAACACACCTGTTGACGAACTCGCTTCATATATGTGAACTCATTTGAGGCCCAACAGAAGTATGAAGTGGATTTAGTTCCCATTTTACAGAAAGGGAGACTGAGGCTCAGAGAGGTTAAGTGATTGGAAGAGACAGGGTCAGGATTCAACAGGGCCAGAGCTGGCTGGTTTGCAGAGCACTGTCCAGGGCAAACTGGGCTCTCCCCCTCCCCCCATGCACTGAGTGGCAGCAAGGGCTGTGTCAACGAAGGGAGAATTGATCCTATGGCCCAGTGGCTTTTCTAAGGCCTGAGGCCAGGGGCCACAGGGTGCCAGCTGGGCAAGGAGTCCAGTTGAATCCAGAGAGCCTATTTTCATGTCTCGTGTGTGCTCAGAAGCTGTAACTGTGCTGTCTGCTTCCATCATTGGTTTATCCCCCAGAACGCCCCCACCCAAGCTAGAAGCACCGGAGCCAGTGCAGCCTGAGCCCCTCCCACAGAGTCTCCCTCCAGGCCTGACCTGGCTGTGCCTGACCTCTGGGGAGGGGCGCTGTCCGCTGCCCTGTGCTGGGCAGCTCACCCAATCAGAAGGTCCCTTCTCCGGAGCTGAACTCTGCCGCCTGGTTGTTCCTCTTGAAGATCCCAGCTCCACATCCAGGGACGACACAGAACAAGTGGAATCACCCACCTGACAGCCTTCACACAGCATCAACCAGGGCAATAGCTCCAGCAACAAGAGCTATTTACTGAGTGCTCACCACCTACCAGGCGCCACACAAAGGGATTCACTCGGATCATCTCATGGAATCTCATGACAACCTGTGAGGTGGGGGCAGTTATTGTCCAACTGTGCACATGGGGACTGAGGCTCATTGAGGCAGAAAATCATGCAACATGAGTGCTCGAGAAATAGTTCACTCGCCCCTCTTTCCCCTCCCTTGGATCCTGCTGAAACCTTGCTGGTGTCCCTTTCTGAACTCTCCTAAAATCCTAGAATAGCCCTCGGGCTGTCAATTCAACCAAATCTGTAAGCTCATCCGCACCTGGATTCTCTTCACGTGAAATAATGAATGTCATTATGATGCAAGCCACTTTGATTGGGGTTTAACTGATTTGGAGTCTGAGCAATATTATAGACACAAGGTTCACGATAATGCAAAGGGCTGACATGACTGTTAGAAGAGATTATCAATGAAGGAGACACAGAGCCAGGAGACATAGAGACACCAGGGTAATTCTGACCTCTTGCACCAATGCCCCCTGCTGTCTGCATTCCCTTTCACAGCTCTCCAAGCACATTTTGCTCTGGACAACCCCACTCACCCTTTACAGGTGATGCTCAGAGAGGTGAGGTCACCTAAGATGACTCAGCTAATGAGGGGCAGAGCCTGGGAGTGGACCCACTTTGGTGACAAATAGGGAGCATTTCCCTGCACCATGGTCCTCAGCTGAGCCAATATTGCTGGTCCAGTTAGATTGGTTCAATCTAATTGTGTGGATTACAGAATGACAATGTCAATTGAATGCACTCATCAGACAAGCCCCTGCTTCTCCCTTAAATAAGAGAAAGTGAGAGGTGGAAACTGAGGCAAATGCTTTTGGACAAGGGTGTGGCAGCTCACTTTAAGAG
>NW_006788818.1:1284577-1284852 GCF_000442215.2 Lipotes vexillifer | reverse complement strand
CAGGAAACTTGGAAGGGGGAGATGGTGATGCCCTCATTACCCCAACTATGATCACATCATTCATGGTCACTGACCACAGGCCCTGGTACAGGTGAGGTGGACTAAACTTGTACCCGAGCCCCTAGCCAGCTGTAAGCCCACCCCTTCCCTCTATTCGAGAGAGCATGGGAACACAGGGGAACAGGCAAGGGAGACAGAGTTAATGCTGCTCCCAAGGTCACCCACTCAGGCCTTCCTGGAATGGGTTGAGCGGTTTCCCAAAAGAGGAAACCGCT
>NW_006788818.1:1274722-1284539 GCF_000442215.2 Lipotes vexillifer | reverse complement strand
CCGCTCTTTGGCTCTCTGTGTCCTGAAAGGATTGATCTTTCCCTGTTTATGCTGAGGCTCAAAGGGCCAAGTTTAATCCAGAGAAGCCTTTACACTTGGTTATTAGACAAGAGTGAGGTCAACAAGGGCTAATGGGGACTATTTCCATCCATGCACATGGTCACTGCAGCTGCCAAGAAAAGGGTGTTCGCAGCCAAGGTCTGTCTGGGACTCGGGCCTCAACACCAGCGGTGTGAACCAGGGGCATTGAGCAGCCAGTGTTTTGCTCTGGATTCTTTCTTTCCCCCACAGACTACAGTGAATCTGGCTCTGACATAAGCGAATCCAGATGTGTGGGAACACAATTGGTTGAAGACAGCAAAAGAATCGCAGTAGCCTCAGCTCTCTCCAGAAGTGGAGGATGTTTTAGGAGACTGCCTGACTAGGGCTCACACTTCCCTGTTCCAATGCCTCCAAAGGCTTCCTGCAGCCCTGACTGGAGAGACAGCCTGGGCCAATGCTGCTCCAGCCCCACCTTACCCCACTCCCCTCACTTTATCTGCTCTAGCCACATTTGTCTCCTGGTCATGCTAACCTGCCCACCCCAGAGCCTTTGCACATGCTGTTCTTTTTGCCTAGAATGCTTTTTTCTTCCCACTTACCTGAGAAACTCGCATTCATCACTTACTCAAGACAGCCTTCCCTGACCCTTTACTAGAGCTATAACTGTACATAGATGATTTACTTTTTATACTGTCTGCTCCCACTGTAGTCTAAGCTCCAGGAGGGCAGGAACCATATCTGATTCTTCTCTCTCTTGTATCCCCAACCCCTAGCACAGATCCTGTCACAGAGCAAGTAGCCAGTAAATACTGAGTGAGTGAGTGAGTGAGTGAGTGCGTGAATAAACAAGGAGTTTCAGCAGTGGTTACCATAGCTGTATAAGGCTCTGTCAATGTAAATGTTACCTAATTATCCAAATGTTCAGGGGGGTCTCCCTAGTTTGAGGGATCCCAGAGCTAAGAGATGATCTAGAAGGCACTTTGAGAGATCCAAATTAAGGCAACAAAAGAACCACGTGTCAGTGTCAAGTTTGAGAAACATGGAGTGGAAAGCAGGTCTTGGGGGAGGGAAAGAAGGTGGAGAGGACAGAATGGACCCAGCTCCTTCCTCTTCCACTACCAGCTCCACCCCAACTCCCAGAAACACCCCTCATCGACATGCCTGAGTGGGACGGGTCTGCCAGTGCCCCCCAGCAGATTCTCCCATCTTCCTTTAATAACTGAACCTCAAATTTCGGCTTTGTCCGTGGCTGCTCAGACTACATCTCCCAAGGCTAAGAAAGCCTTTGCCTCAGTCCATTACTGCCGCCTTGACTTGGGCACAGTCAGCCCACAGAGCAAGGGAAAGGGAAGGAAGGAAAATTTATGGCACCACTGATGGGGTTGATGGTTATGAATGGGTGGATGTCCAGCCACACACCCATCGCACCCGCCGATTGAAGCCTCGGGCAGGCGGGCTCAGGGGCCAAGTGTCCTCCTCACTGCAGGGCTCGCTCTGGACCCCACCACCAGGCCTAGTGGAGTCATCAAATAAATCCAACATTAAGAAAAGGGGGGCAGGGGTGGGGGACTCAGCAGACACTTCCTGAAATTCAATGGTAATAAAAGAGAAAAATGGACCTGCTCACTCTAGACAACCAGTGCCAGAAAAGTAATTATCCCACTTTCTGGTCCTCCGCGAGGATGCCGGTGGCAGAGGCACCTGCCCAGGTAATTCATCAGCCTCAAAGGTTTATGGACTTCCCGGGAACCTAATGTACAAAGACTCCTCTCCAGCTCACTTGAAACAATGCTATTTAGATTTTGTCAAGATTATTGCTCTTCTCTGCCATCCCTGAGTGGGGATGCAGGCACCATAATGGGTGGCACAAGTGAATATCGATTTGCCAGCACCAACCCTGAAGAAAAATCGCTACAAATGAGCCAGTCGTTGCCAACTGCCCAAGCCCTCTGCCATGGAGGGCCGTGGTTTCCGCGTGAGTCACTGAGCTGCCGCTGTCACACCAGGCAGACAGAGAGCCCAGCTGCGTGATCATAGGGGAATAAGGTGTTGTATAGAAAGTACCTCAGTTTCCTCATCTGTGGAATGGGAATCACAGCACACGCTGATGAGGGCTCTCATCTTCTTTATTGCTTAAAAAAGTTTTGAAGATGAGCATATATTTCTTTTGTATGGAGAAAACTAAGCACAATGAAACGTAGATAAAATGAGGGTGTAGTACACACCCCATTGATGTGCAGTGAGAGCTGAATTAGATGATACTCATGGTGCCCACCGCACAGGGCTGGGCAGGTGCTGAGCGCACAATGCCTGGGGCTGCCAGGCCGCTCTGATAACTGTGGCGGATGCTGGATGTGCCTGTCGCAAATCAAGGCTCTTGGCAGAGTGATGCCTGTGACACTGGACAGGGAGGGTGACTTCTCTGATTCATCCATCAAATAAGAAAGACACTGGCTTCCAGCCTAGAGGCAGGGGCATGGACTGCAGACCTCATGCCATTTCCAGTCCCTGAAACCCCTGTTTGAGTCAACGAGGGGTTGGTGACCTTTGATGTCAACCCTTCAGGAGAACAAGACATGACCGCCGGGGTCTCTTCACTTTTCCATGGTCCAAAGCCTTCACTCACCTGCTCACTCATTCATTCATTCGGGCACCCAGAAACACTTATTTAGCACTTTATAAGCCATATCCTGGTCCTCCGGGAGCTCTAAGCCTGGTGGCTGAGGAATACAGGAGCAGGAGAGTCTGGTGCACTCGGAAGGGCTGGCTGCAGGGATGTGTGGGACCTGGGGGAGCTCCGAGCAGGGCTCGTGTGAATCTGCCTGGGGAGGTTGGGCAAGCTTCACAGAGTGACATTGAACTGAGGGGGGAGGGGGGGAGTTTGTTGTGATGTCATGGTGGGAAGGGCACACCAGACAGAGGGAACAGCATGTGCAGAGGTTCAGAGGCTGGGAAGCATTTGGCCTGTTCAAGGAGGAGCACACGGTCTGGAATGGCTGGAGGATGGGCTGTAACTTTAAGGGGTGGAGCAGAGGTGAGAGATGAGGCTGGAGAGGCTGATGCCTGGCAGACAGTTATGTTACCTCTCAGAGCCTCAGTTTCCTCAACTGTAAAATAAAGGCAATAACAGTTCCAACCTCATAGAGTTAAAATGAGAAGAAGCATAGCATTGTGTGAAGCACACAGTAGGCACTCACTAGTTGGTCCCCATCACTGGTCTGACAGGTATTGAGCTCCCCCTCAGCCCCTCTCAGGTCCTCCCTCTGGCTGCCCTGTCTCCCCATCCTGGGACCCACCCGTGCTTGTGCTCCAGGCCTGATGTCGCCCCAAGGTTCTGAGTAGCTCTAGCCCAGCTCCAGGCTAGGCAACAAGCTCAGCGCCTGGCGCAGGGTGGGCATTTGAGCACGTGGGTGAGCAGTCCTGTCGGGACAGCGTCCTCCTCCCGCTGCCCAGAGCTGCCCATGCCTCAGCCACTGCCCTTTTCTGTGGCCAACCCCACCCCCTGCCCTCCCACACCACACCCCTCTCTCCGCCCAGGGCACCATCCCAGCCTGCAGCCCTGCTCATGGTTCCTGGGACCCACATATGGGATCTGCTGCATCCCAAAGGCCCCTATGAAGGGCACACCCATGAGATCCGCTTCCTGTGGCTCCCACCTTTCTAAACTCTCTTGTCTGACAGGACAGCCTTGTCATCTATCTGGGGCCTCCAAGGTTGACTGTACTCTGAGCTGCAATCAGCTGGTATCTGGGCTTTGGGAAACCTGGGTCTTCTGAAACAAGGCTGGGGGCACAGAACATGCCAAAGTGAAGCCCTCCTGATTTCCTGATTCTGCCCGGTCTTAGAATGAGGTCATTTCCAGGAAAAAGAAACTGAGAGAAAGAATTAACAGCCAGACTGGTAAAAATAAAACATGAACATATGGCCATTCACAATAACATCATAAATAAGAAAATACTTAGGAATACATTTAACAAATGAAGGGTAAGATTGTGCACTGAACACTATGAAACATGGCTGAGATCAATTAAAGAACATCTAAATAAATGGAGAGATATTTCATGTTCATGGGCTACAAGACTCCATATTGTCAAGTTGGCAATTCTCCCCAAATTGATCTACATATTAAATGTAATCCTTATAAAAATCTCAGCAAGATTTTTTATAGAAATTGACAAACTGACTCTAAAATTTATATGGAAATTCTAAGGACAGAGAATAGACCAAACTATTTGGAAAAAGAACGAAGTTGGACTGATACTACCTGACCTTGAAACATATTATAAAGCCATAGTAATCAAGACAGTGTGGCATTGGTGCAAGATAGGCATATAGATCGAAGAAAAGAAACTGAGTCTTAAAGTAAGCCATTAATTTTTTTTTTTTCGGTACGCGGGCCTCTCACTGTTGTGGCCTCTCCCGTTGCGGAGCGCAGGCTCCGGACGCGCAGGCTCAGCGGCCATGGCTCACGGGCCCAGCCGCTCCACGGCATGTGGGATCTTCCCGGACCGGGGCACGAACCCGTGTCCCCTGCAACGGCAGGCAGACTCTCAAACCACTGCGCCACCAGGGAAGCCCTAGTAAGCCATTAAATTTATGGTGAATTGTTTTTTAACTAAGGTCCAAAGACAATTCAATGTCTTGTTGAATTGTCAAGGCATGTTTGACCATTTGTTCAAACTTGTCAACTAATGATTCTGGGGCAGTTGGCTACCCACGTGAACTTAAACCCTCACCTCATTCCATACACAAAAATTAACTCCAAATGGATTAAAGACTTAAATATAAGAGCTAAAACCATAAAACTCCCAGAAGAAAACAAAGGAATACATCTTCATGATGTTGTGTTAGGAGAAGAATTTTTCGCCTTTTTGGAAGAGACCAAAAAGAAGATCCATAAAAGAAAAACAAATCAGCAAATTTACTTTATCAAAATTTTTTAAATTTGTTTCAAAGGACACCATTAAGAAAATGAAAAGACAAGCCCACAGACTGGGAGGAAATATTTGTAAATCGCATACTGATTAAGGTATTGTATCCAAAATATATCAAGAACTCTTATAATTCAATAAGAAGACAAACAACTCAATTTAAAAATAGGCTAAAGACTTGTGTAGACATTTCACCAAAGAAAATATATGGATGGCTAATTAGCTCAAAAAAACATGCTTAACATATTCAACTAATGAGATTAGTCATTAGGTAAATGCAAACTAAAACCAGCAGGGAGATACCAATTCACACCCACTTGAATAACTATACTTTTTAAAAGGACAACATCAAGTGTCGTTACAGAAGTAGAGAAATAGAAACTCTCTTATACTGCAGGTAGGAATGTAAAATAGTATAATTATTTTCAGGAAACAGTATGGCAGTTTCTTAAAAAGCTAAACATAAACTTACCATAATACCCAGCAATTCCATTCCCAGGAATCTCCCTAAAAGAAATAAAAAACCTGTGTTCACAAAAAGATTCATATGCAGACGTTCATAGCAGGATTATTCATGACAACCAAAATGCAGAGCAGCCCAAACGTCCATCAAATTTGAGTGGATACATAAATGTGAGTATCCATCCAGTGGATACCACTCAGCAATAAAAAGGAAGAACTACTGACACATACTACACATGAATGACCTCAAATATATTATGCAAAGAAGCCAGATGCAAAAGACTACACACAGTAAGATTCCCTTTATATGAAGAGTCCGCAAAAGGCAAACTTATAGAGACAGAAATCAGACCTTGAATGCCTGGGACATTATGTATGTTTGGAGCGGAGGGGAAGGTGGGGATTAACTGCAAGCAAACACAAGGGAACTTTTGGGGTGATAGAAATGTTCAATAACTGGATTTCGGTGATGGTTACACAACTCTTGTTTGTGTGTGTGTGTATGTGTATGTGTTCAATATTCTTTGATATTATACATAAACTACACTAAAATGCCTTTCATTAAATAAAAGGCAACGTTTTAGATACAGGGAATTTTAATTAAATAGGCATAGTTAAGACCAAAGAGATAAAGTAGACATTGCCAGCTTATCTTCAACCCTTGCCTTAACAGGCTGGTAAACGCAACTTGAAACACACAGGTGAGTCTTGCTCTGTTTTATGAAACAATAAAGGAATCTCCTCAGTACTTAAAAATGTTAATATAACCTGTTGTATAGATCTACCTATAAAACCTATATAAGAAACTCCTATAGGTTTTGAGATGGCATTCACCATCTCTGTGAAAAGTTGAACATTACTAATCAAATTCAATCATATCTTTAGAAGGGGAAAACAGTGACAGCCCTTGCTGAACCAGAATTACTATCAAAATTCAAAAAGCTGATCATCATTTAGCCACAAGCCAATCCTATTTAAATCAGGACTGTCCAACAGAAATATTCTATCAGCCATTCATCATCTGAATTCTGGTATATGAGATCAATTTAGATACGGTATGCATAAAACGGTCATAGACATTTCTGGGTCGTAATAAATAGGGCAGTAGCCACCTATTACTCATTAGTAGCTTTTTTGAGAGAAGTTACTAAGTCTATGCTTTCTGCCTTCTTAATGCCAGTGAAGATTACTTTTGTTCCAGGGATGTACTACTTAGGATTCTCCAAATACTCCCCAGTGACGCCTTTGTTCTTGATGACATCTGCGTAAGAGAATCCAGGGTCCTGAACTGTCTTTCGCCCAAATAGAGCATGGAGGTTTGGTCCAGTATTGTGCTTGCCTCCCTTTTCCACGGTAGGGCACTGGAAACACTGCTGAAAAATCGTCTTGCCCTTCTCCACATCACCCACTTTGAAAGTGTTCCTTTGTCATATGTGATACGAAAGTTCCAATACAAGTTGGATGTCCACTTTCTCCACGACTCTTGAAGCTTACTAAAAATCACTGAATCATACTCTTAAAATGGGTGAATTTTATTATAACTTATATGTCAGTAAAACTATTTCAAAGAAACAACTACATGAGAATGCCCCACAGAGCTGGCTAAATGAGGAAGACAATAGGTGATGAACACAGTTCTCTGCCAGCTCCCATTTCCTTCTGAGAAAAGAAGAGGGAGCTGGAGAGTGGTCTTAGTGTTTTGGACCAGTCTTAGCAGGAACAACTCCCACAACTCTTAGAATAAAGTCCCAGCTCCATCCTGGACAGGCCCTGCCCTCTCCAGCATCAGTTCCCAACACTCTCCCATGCCTTATGTCCTCCCCAAATACACTGGCCTTCTTTCAGGACTTAATATTGATGTAGTCCTTCCCACCTCAGGGCCTCTGCATGTGCTGTCACCCCTACCAGAAACACATTTCACTTTCTGCCTAGGTACCTTCTACTCAATCTTCAGACCTCAGCTCCATTGTCTCGTCCTTGGGGAAGCCTTCCTTGATTTCCTGAGCTTGGTCAAATTCCTCTATGAATTGGTATCATAGACCCTTTCTCCCTATATAATTTACCACAGTAGCAACTTTTTACTTATTTGTGATATCATGACTCATGTTAGACCAGTCACCATGAAGATAGGAAACATGTCTAATTTGCTCACCATTGTATCCCAGGGCCCAGCACAGTGCCTGCCACATAGTAGATGCTCAGTTAATTGTTAATGACTTGCTGAAAGTTAAAATTCTAAACTTCTTAAGATCGGGGGGTTGTAGTATTCAAAACTTCTGTCATTTTGAGATATAACAACTCAATACATTATGCAATTATTATGTTCCTGAAACAGTTCATGTGCCAGAGAGCAAAAAAATCTACAAAAAACTAGTCAAACCTGACCTTGAAGTTTACGGTTTCATCATTTAAGGAGCTTTTTTCTCTTCTCTAGCCAGGCTGAACAAGAAAACAGGAGAGAATGTACAAATTACCAATATCAGAAATGAAAAAATGGTCATCAGTACTGACCCCATGGACATCAAAAAGATACTAAGAGAATAATAAGGGAACAACTTTATGCACACAAATTTGATAACTTAGCTGAAATGGACCAGCTCCTTGAAAGACACAAACTACAAACACTCACAGAAAGACAAATAGATAACCTGCATAGCCCTTCAGCTATTAAAGAAATCAAATCAATAATTCTTTTAAAGTCTTCCAAAAAAGCAAACAACAGGCCCAGATGGTTTTGCTGGTGAATTCTACCAAACATTTAAGGAAGAAATATTACCGATTCTCTACAACCTTTTCCAAAAAATAGAAACAGAGGGAACACATCTTAATTCATCCTATGAAGTCAATAGTATCCCAATACCTAAAAAAAAAAAAAGACATTATAACAAAAGAAAAGTACAGATCAATATCTCTTATGAACAGACACAAAAATTATCAAGAAAATATTAGCAAATCAAATCTGACAACATATAACAAGGATGACTATGTCAACCAAGTGGATTTTATTCCAGGTTTATGGGCTAGAAGACTCTGTATTGTCAAGAACTGTTAACATTTGAAAATGCAAGGATAGTTCAACATTTGAAAATCAGTCAGTGTAATCCACCATAGCAAAAGGCTAAAGAAAAAAAATCATACAATCATATCAATGGATGCAGTAAAAGCATTTAACAAAATCTAATGCCTATTCATCATCATTCAAAAAAACAAAAACAGAAACCTCTCAGCAAACTAGGAATAGAGGAAAACTTCTTAACACAATAAAGAACATCTATAAAAAACCTACAGCCAACATCATATCAATACTTAATGGTGAGATTAAGATCTAGAATAAAGTAAGGATGTCTTCCTTCTTTTCACTCCTATTCAACATCATACTGGAAGTCCTAGCTAGTGCAATGAGACATGAAAAAGAAATTAAAAGCATATATATCACTGTCTTCATTCATAGTTGGCATGGTTTTTTACCAAAATTCTGCAAAAAAAATACCTAAAATAAGTATAGCAAGGCCACAGGATACAAGGTTAATATACAAAAGTCTACTGCTTTTCTACATACCAGCAATGAACAAATGGAATTTGGATTTTTTAAATACCACTTACAATAGCACCAAAAACCCAAAGAACTTAGGTATATATATAACAAAATATGTTCAGGATCTATATACTAAAAAACACAGGTACAGGAAATTTTTGAAGGTCTAAGTAGAAGAGACAGTCCATATTCATGAACTGAGACTCAATATTGTGAAGACATCAATTCTTCCCAACTTGACACATAGACTCAATGCAATACCAGTCAAAATCCCAGTAAGTTATTTTGTAGATATTGACAAGCTGATTTATGTGGAAACATAATACTGAAAAGGAACAAAGTTGGAAGACTCACATTATCCAATTTCAAGATTAACTATAAAGTTACAGTTTTCAAGACAATGAAAGTTAGACACTTAGATCAGTGGAACAGAATAGAGAGCCCCAAAATAGACGCACATAAAAATAGTCAACTGGTTTTTTACAAAAGAGCATGGCAAGTCAATGGAGAAATAATAGTGTTTGCAACAAATGGTGCTGGAATAATTGTATACCTATTTGCAAAACAAATGAACCCAGGCACATCTTTCACAAAAATTAACACAAAATTGATCATAGACCTAAACGTAAAATGCAAACTATAAAATTTCTAGAAGAAAACATGGGAGAAAATCTAGGTGACTTTGGCAGCTATTCCCCCTGCCATCCCTCAGCTACGCTTCTGTGTATAGTTATGCCCCTTCTGGCTGCCCCACCAGCCTGAGAGATGTTGAAGATAAACACAGCCGGACATTAGTTACAGCAGTGAAAACAGAATTTATTCAATAACTACTGACACTAAGGGAAAG
>NW_006788818.1:1239329-1274666 GCF_000442215.2 Lipotes vexillifer | reverse complement strand
AAAGAGCTGAGCTCTACCCCAATCTGTGCAGAGGTGATTGGGTGTTTTAAAGGGAGAATGATGAGGAAGAGAGGCAATGGCAGGGTCTTGAGCAGAGTCAGGAAAGTGAAAAATTACAAAGAGTGGGAAGGATGGTTGGTCCACGTAAAACCCATCCGGGTTTGCTAAGTGGCACTCATTGAGTTAGGCTCCTGCCCTCCCATGAAGGTTGGGAGACAGCAGCCATATCTTCAGGTTTTGGCTGGAACAAACAAAACTTCTTTTGGCATCCTTGAGCTTTGCCAGGCAGGCTCTTTAAGAGGGGCTAAGGACATCCTAGGGATGTGGCCTTGAGCTGTTAGAAACTGTTAGTGTTTTGTTCAATTCTTTAGAGCTAAGGTTAGGCTTAGTCAAAAGGAGGGTTCAGAGGAACCAGGCTAGAGTCCAATCAAGGAAAGAATTTTTGTCAGAAACCAGGGGCATTTATTCATTCTGGGCTGTCAGTTCAATCTGCTTATGGTGCTTAGGGTTTTGTTAAATTTTCTGTGGCATCAGCTGCCCTGGTAAGTTCTTCTTAAAAGCCTTCTCTGTAAGAGAGTTGACAGTGCCAGTTTCCCTTGGAACATGGATCTTATTCACCTCTGTCCCCCCACAGTGCCAAGCACAGCACCCATCTCTTACTAAGAACATAGGAAAATACTGGTTGAATTGGACAGAACTTGAAACAGAAATTGAGAAGGTTTTTAAGGGTTGCATTGCAGCATAAAAGAAACGGGTTTATAAATCAAAATCATTTTCTGTAGCTCTCTGGAGAGTGTAGCATTTCAAGGAAGGCTTTGGAAATCTTTTTTTGTGAAGCGTGGAATTGCTTTCTATTGAAAATAGTTCTTGCTTGTAAGGGTGTTTCACACACATGCATGAGCTTGTGTGCACAGATTATAGAGATAATATATGATTTTTGGTAGAAAGAAAGAGAGAGAGAAGAGGGTAGGAAGAAAGAAAGGGAAGAAGGGAGGTAGGAGGCCAGGAAGGTAGGGAGGGAGGAATGAATAGACAGCTGGATGTATAAGCCTAAAGTTCAGGGAGTGGTCCAGGTTGAGATGCACATTTGGGAGCCATCAGCATATGAATGGCATGTAAAGGCCACAAGTCTGGTGAAGTCCCCAGGGGGGTGAGGGAGGATAAGGAGAAGAGAACCAATGGCAGAACTCTAGAATAACTCTAGGGTTACAGGTTGAGAAGCCAAGAAAGAACGAGCAAAGGAGATGGAGGAGGAGTAACCAGGGAAGCAGAGAAAACCAAGAGAGGGTGGGATCCCAGAGCGGAGAGGAGGGAAGGTTTGAGAGCCATGAGCAACTATTCCAAATACTGATAAGTCAAATGTCATTGAAAGTTGACCATTGGATTTATCGGTGCATAGGTAATTGATGACAAGGGCAGTTATGGTGGAGTGTGAAGGGATGAAATCCAATTCGAGTGCAGTGAAAGAAACTGGGAGGAGGGGAATTAAAGATAGTAATAATCGTGACTTTTGTTTCATTGTAAAGGGAAACAAAAGTAGCAGATGAGGTTGGATATTGACTTGTTTTTATTTGGGGGGGATTAGAGACTTAATGGTGTGTTTGTACACTAATTAGAATGATCCAGGAGAGATGGGGACATTACTGACGTAGGCAAAAAGGGAAGGGATCTCAGGCACAAATGGCTTAAATAAGGGACATAGAGTTCATGTAATGAGAGGGCCTCAATGCATGAGGAATTTTCCTGAGAGTCTCCCACACAGGCACATATCCTTCCAGATACTCACTTATCTGTATACAAACCAAGATTATTAGAATCTTTATAATGCTATTGGTATTTTTCATCAGTCTACTTTATTCAAAAACACATCATGGACATTCTCCCAAGTCAGATCATAGAGGCCAAATTCAATCATTTTAATGGCTGCTCCATACTCAATGGTATGGATGTGCCATAATTTAAGTAACCAATCTCCTACTGATAGACATTTAGATTTCTCCAACTTTGCTATTACAAATAACGTTGTAGTGAAGATCTTTACATAGCTTTGTACTCTAGCGTATTTCAGAATGATCAACTCCTAGAAGTTAAATTGCTGAGGCAAAGGACATGCGCATTTTGAATTTTGATAGACACTGCCCAACTGTCTTCCGCTAAGGTTACCCCAGTGAATATCCCACCAGCAGGATGTGAGAGAGGGAGTGTTAACCCCAGGGGATTGGTTTGAGTTTGGACTTTCCATAGTAGACTTGCTTAAGGTAGTTCAGCCTGAAAGTATGTCTGTGTCAGAACCATAAGTGATAAACAATTGCCCTCTCACCTTCAGCCTGCAGGAATGTGCTGACCCCATCTGGTCTGGGGAGCTGGAGAAGCAGAGAATTGGGATGGTGAGAGAGGAGAGAGCAGACAACGCGGGGCAGGAGGGCAGATCTGGGGAGCTGCAGGGAGCAGGGCTCTAGTCTGGTTCCTCAAGCCACTCCTGTGGGGTCCCGGGCAAGTGGCTCAGCCTCTCACTGCCTGATCACAACAAACATGCTTGTGTGGATCCAGGGAGGTAGCAAACATGAAAATGAGATTGTAAATGTTGGGGCAGAGACTGCAGGCTGCCCACCAATAGTCACCCTCCTCTTCTTTCCTCCTGACACGACCCCTATTTTGTCCGGGACAACAATTTCCCCTACTTAAAAACATTACGTTTCCCATCCTTCTGCAGGCTGTCACGTGACACAGCTCCAGCCAATGAGACGGGGCAGAGGTGGCTGTGGGGCATTCTGGGAAATTCCCTGGAAGGGCAGGGGCCTCTGGCTTCTCCCAGAGGACCGCCAGCTGCGCAGCCTGAAAGGAGGCCCAGGTGGAGCAGCCACACTGTGACCCCAAGGGCGTCCGCACACCCTGAGGACACTGAGGGGAGATACAGGAGGAAGCTGGTCAGATGGTATCTTGGAGCTGCTGGGCTTTCACCACCTCCCAGCCCAGTGATTCACTGAGTGAATCCCGCCTCACTGAGTGAGAAAAATAACCCCTGACTTGTCTAGAGCTCCACTGATCAGGTTCCAGTTACTCTCAGGAAGGCCATTCCCAACTGTACAAGTGGCAGTGTGCAGGGTGACAGGGTACCAGACTGGACTCCAGGCACGCTGGCCCATCCCCACTTCACCACTGACCAGCTGTGTGAGGGAGCCCAGAGGGCTGGGCCCCTCTGAGCCCCATTATTTCATCTATAACCAGGGCAGCAGTTACAGGGACTCCAGCCTTGCAGGGATCAAGGAAGGCAAGTGACACAAACTCTTTAAAGGCTTCTGTCCTGAGACACAGGGGGCTGGCCCTGATCTCTGACTTCTGGGCAGCTGACCTTGGACAACCCCCAACTGCTTTCTGGCCCTCATTTGTTTCATGTTTAACTAGGATAGTGGATACACCTTGCAAATTGTGATACTGTTTAAGGGAGAGAGGTTGTCCATGTGTAAATATGTGGCTGGTTGATAGTCCCCATCAGAGGCCACAAGAAGGGCAGCTCAGGGCTCAACCAGCAAGGCCAGCGGGGTGGTGGGAAAGCATCAGACTGGGAGCCAGGAGCCCTTCTACCTGGATCGCTCTGCCTGCATTGGAATGCCCCTCCTCTTCTGGGCCTCAGTTTGCCTCCTATAAAATGCAGGGTTTTGGCTAGATGACCATGAAGAGTCTCACCATTTTTCATACTCTTGGAGTTAATTTTTCTGCTTTCACAGACCTTCAGGGAGGCAGGGTGAGGTGGCAGAGGTTGTGGTCAGCTACCGATCAGGAGTGTGAAAAGTGAAGAGCCCCAGGATCCTCTGAGAGAGTCTCCATCAGGGTGCAGCTGGGTCTATCTACTGAGACACCTGCCCGTGCTGGGGGGTTGGGGGCAGGGAGGTGATGAGGGACCCGTTTTTCTACTCACCCAAGGCAGGATGGACTCTAGCCTATGTAGGCTGCCCTGCCTGGTTCGCGTGAGAGCCAGGCTTGCCTTGCACAGCGTTCACTGTAATTCAGCAGCACCTCTGAGCAGATGGACACCGGCTGGACCGACCTGTCTGGGAAGACCTGAGTCTTCTACTAATGAACCATGTGACCCTGAGGGAGTCACTTAACATTTCTGGGTCTGTTGCCTCATCGCTAAACATAAGGATGTCAGACCAGGTGCTTTTGAAGATCCTTCCAACACTAAAATATAGGATTCTGGATTTAGGATAATAGTACTCACACTCTAATTAGACAATTGGGAAGATGAATTAAGATCAGCCATGCTTCAAGGATATTAGGCTTTTCTCCCACTATTCCTCTTGATTTTATACGTTAGCTATTCTTGCCCTCTACCCTAACCCAGTGGAGGATATCTGTAGGCTGTTGCCATCCAGTATCCTGTCACCCTTTTACTAGTAAAGCTGTAATTTCCCCCAGAATTTCCCCCTCCCCTACCCTCAGCCCATCCCAGGCTTAGGCTGGATCAACCCCACCTCCAGATTGCAGGATCTTTCTTGATTGGATTAAGCCAATCACCACATTCCTTCCCACTGACCCAGATCGGTTCAGGGATAGGTGTGTGACCCTTGGAGCCAATGGGAATCGGCCCAGGACTTTTGATTAGTTGCTGAGGAAGCTCTCTCTTCTCTGCCGGACTCCAGTCTGGATGGAAAACCATCTGGCCTCCAAGAAGGGAGATCTGAGCATGGCCTTGCATGGGGGAGAGATGCTAAAAGATGGAGAACATCCTGGTGGCATCACTTGAGCTCCTGCAACAAGGTGGAACTAAAGGTTCATCCCTGAGCTTGTCAGTGGTTTATAAAACCAATAAATCCCTTCTGAGCTCAAGCCAGGTTTAAGCACTAAGGCTCCTGTCACAGGAGATGAAAGAGCCTAATGGCTGCCTCCCCTCCAGCATCTAAGTCTCCAAGCTGAGACCAGCATAAAACTTTGCCATGTCAGCCTCTCCCCCAGGGGTGTGAGTCGGGTTCATCTCCTGCTGCCCCTTCTCCCGGTTCTCTTCCCTCCCAAGGAGGAAGCTGCAGAAACCACCCCGTAATGGCCTCTCCAAGGGCGAGGGCACATTATCCCCAGACTTTAATGAACCGAGCAGCCTTGTCACTGCCAGACCTGCATCACGCAGCGACCGTGAGGGCTTGCTGACTCACCCTGTGGGTTCCTGGTGCTGACTGGCCTTCTGGCAGGAGGCGGGTTTAAGCTGGGAAGCCACGGGTCATATTGAAGGTGTGGGTTGGATGGGAGCATTCACACAGAACACTTTTAGAGTCAAGGCTCTGGGAGGGCTCTTAGAAGCGCCTTGTTCTGCAGATGTGCAGAGAGGTCATGTGACTTGCCTCGGATCACACAGTGATCTGAAGACTGAGTTGGGCCCAGAACCCAGATCTCGCTGTTCTGAGTCCAGTTGCTCCTTTCACTCTGCCATGGCTTCTTTCCAGGATGAGATCTGTTTCCTCCCCGGGTCCTAAGCAGCCCCTCTCATAGAATCTTTGCTATGTCCCAGAGCCTACACTACACTGAACACCCCCAGTTATTCCATCAGCGGTCCCCGCGTCGGTGGGTGTAGAGGGGATATGGATGGGTACCACAGGGTCTGGTGCACTCATTCCCAGGGCCTGAGCTGAGCTCTGGGCTCAGGCACTGCCCCCCTTCTCAGATCGTATGCATGCCCCTCTTCACCCCGAGTCAGGATCTCCCCTCACCACCGGCTCCCGGGCCCCACAGCCGGTGGAGCTCCACCTGCCTGCAGGACACAACCTTGCTCTGTTTTGTTGCTGGAAGGCCTGGGCTGACCTTGCTGGCTATCTCTAACCTGCCCCAGTTTCTCTAAATGCTGTCTGGCCTCCTATCAGCCGTGGCTGGGGCTGCCTCCAAAGCGCTGCTGTCTGTTTGAGCAGGAAAGTCTATTGCCCACATCCCTGAGTCTCCATGTCTGGTCGGCCTCCGTGTAGACCCACTCTCTCACTGCCCAGTGGTGCCCAGAGCCTCCGCAGACCATCAGCGGTGGGACGGGGAGGGCTGGAGGCCAGGGCTCCCCATCACCACTCACCCAGCTCAGCAAGTCATCTGGCACCCAATTCAAGTCAACAGCCACTCATCTGAGCAGCTACTGTGTGCAGGCAGCATGCTCAGAGCTTCCCACAGCCCCTCCTGTGACCCCCTCAAGTGCCCTGTGGAGGAGGGTTCATCAGCTCCACCTGCCAAGTGGGGAAACTGAGGACCTACCCCAAGGTCACCTGCCTAACCCTAAGACACCCTGAAGGGGATGCACACACATTCCCTCCCTCCCACTGCCCCTGCAGGGATGTGGTTTTCTGTAACCTCCAGGTACAACCCACTCTGCACTCTCCCTTCTTAAATCCTTGGCCGTTGTTTACCTGGAATCATCGCATGGATCTCGCTCGGTAAATGTCAGAGACCGTCTCCCGGAACCAGAAGCCAGGACCAAGTGGCCAGCAGACCCCACAGCCCTGCCCCGGCGAGGGCCTTCCTCAACCACAGTCACCAGGGGGCTGCGTCTGCCCCACTTTGGACTTGGCGACAATCACAAGAGGGCTTGTTATCAGAACTGATTTGTGAGGGTTGAAAGGCTTTGGATGAAGATCTCTGCGGTGGGACCGCTGGACTCAGGCAAAAATGCAAGGCCATCATCAGCTGTTTGGGTGAAACATGATGACTGTCATGAAATTTTAATTAAACTCTTACTGGCGTGAATAATTGAGCATGACGGTCAGGTGCACTGACTTCCTCAGGTCCGCTCTGGAAGGAGAGCAGGGGCAACCTCGGTGTCAGGTGCAGGGCTCTGGGGGAATCTTCAGATGCCCCAGGTGCTGAGGGGACAGCGAGCGACAGGACTTCACCCTCACCGGCCCCAGGAGCTGCCCCCATTATCTCTCACTTCAGGGGAGTCATTTTTCCCTGTTTCCTGCTCTGCTTGGCCCAGCAGGAAGCGGCAGGTGAGAGGAGCAGATGGGAGGAAGACACAGAAAAGCAAGAGGGGTTGAGGGTTGCAGTCTGGATTGCAGCTGAACCTCAGGTATAAATCGCGATTCCCCAGCTTGCTAGCTGTGCTATCTTTAGCAACTCACTGTACCTCTTTGAGCTTCAATTTCCTTATCTGAAAAATAAGGACCATAACTCCCATCATTTTAGAAATACTGATTATTTTCTCCTGACCCACCCCTCCCTGCTCAGCCCGCAGCCCCGAAGTTCCTCTCCCGCTCCCACACCACCATTAGATCCAGTGAGGAAGGAGCTTCCCTGGGTTGCCTTCTGTTGCCAGGTTGGGGCTAATAGAGAAACTGGGCCTGGGTCTCCTTCTGTGGGTGGGTGGGATCTAAGACATCCTGACGCCATGTTGTTCCTCCAGTCCTGGGGCCCTTAACCCGTCTGCCTTCCTCTGTCCACTTTACAGAGGGCTCCTTTGGTTCTCTTGTCATTTCCAGCAACGATAGTTATGCTTAGTGGGGAGGAACAGGGAAAGACCTCTGTATTATTTCTTACAACTTCATAGGGCTCTTCAATTACCTCCCCCCACAAAAAGGTTAATTTTAAAAATAAATTATATGCCAGAAAAAAATAAATAAATAAGACTAATACCACCAATCTCATTGCATCATTGTGAAAATTAAGTAAATTAACATATGCAAAGAACTTACACCATGCCTGGCATGCAGGGGTGCAAGACAGATATTCATTCTTCTCCAAGAGTTTAGGAATATTATGTTTCTAAAGTTTTTTTGAAGTTCAAAATATAATTTTCCCTAAAACTCTGTTATAGACTGGGGTTGGACCAAAAGTCTTAATGGCTTCTACTACTACTAACCATGATAACAAGGCTTCTTTGGGGAAATGTAGCGCAAACGCCAGACACCAACAACACATCCTCCCTTCCCTGGGCCATTCCTAAGAAATGGGGGAAAAAATTGTATGGGTACCCTAAGCAGAGAGAGCAAAGCAGAGTGAGACCAGGCTCTGTAGACATAAGAAGTCAGAGTCAGGGTCGACGGACACCAGGAGCATGAATGTGCCTCCGATTCACGTCCCTTTAGAACACCAGTGATACAGCCCACGGTTGGTTGGGGGCTTACTGTGCGCCAGGCTGTGTGTGCACCACCTCATTACTTCTCACCACCACTCTCCAAGGAAGGGACTGTGTTAACCTGTTTTACAGCTGAGGGAACTGACACTGAGAAGTTAAGGAACGGAACTTCCCAAGGTCACAGCTTGGATCTAAATCCCAGACCTGTGGTGACTCCACCCCTGGCCCCTGACCACTGCCCTCACTGCCCCTCTACTCCTGGATGTCCATTTGTACAGCTTTTAGGGCTCATGTCCTCAACCCCCCTGTGAGGGAAGAGCTGATTAAATCATTGTCCCCCATCTACAGATGAGGAAACTGAGGCCCAGAGAGGGAAGGCAACTTGCCCAAGGTCACACAGCAGGGAGTTGGGGGATCCCCACGTGCCTAAGTCCTCCTCTAGGGCTGCTTTGCCTGCCCTCCACTGCCCTCCCCACAACGATCCTCAGAGGAAAGCACAGACTGAGGCCCCCTTCTCCCTGGGGCGGGGGTGTCGTGGGCTCACAGAAAAGCCTCCATTCGCGGTATCTCCTGTCCTGGTGGCCAAACCCCTCTTTCTAGGTCTGCACCACATCCCCCCTTATCCTCCCCGCCCCCCGACCCCACGACACAATAAAGATGTTTAAAAAAATAAAACAAAAACCAAAAAAAAAGATGTAATGACATCAGCTTCCAGCCGCTGGGAAACTGTGCCTGACCCTTTCAGTGTTCTGCATGTGTTCCTTCAGTTCAGTCTCATAATACTTTAGTGAAGCATAATATAATTGACATAAACTGCACGTATTTAAAACATACAATTTGGTAAGTTTTTTTATATACATCTTTGAAACCATCACTGCAATCAAGATAATCAAAGTACCCATCACCCCCCAAAATCTCCATGTGCTCCTTTATAATCCCTCTCTCCTGCCTGTCTCTGCTGTCCCCCGCCCCTATCCCTGGACAGCCATGGATCCGCCTTCTGTCACTATCAATGAGTTGGCATTTTCTAGAATTTTATGTAAATAGAATCATACAGCAATGTGATCCTTTATACCTGGCATCAGTGTAATTATTCTGAGATCCACTCATGTTGCATGTATCAATAGTTATTTTATTGCTAATTAGTATCACATTATATAAATATGCCGAATTTGTCCATCCATTAACCTGCCAATGGACATTTGGGTTGTTTCTAGTTTGAGGCTATTATATTTAAAGTTGCTATGGACTTTCATGTTCCCCTTCGGTGAATAACTGGGAGTGGAAGAGCTAGATCATATGGTAGGTGTTTAACTTTGTAAGAAACTATCAAACTGTTCTCCAAATTGGCTGTATGATTTTACATCCCCACCAGCAGTGTATGAGCATTCCAATTCTTCCATACCCTGGGCAAAACTTGATATGATCCATCTTTTAAATTTTAGCCATTGTGATACCCCAGGTCTATAGAGGCATTTCATTGTGGTTCTAATTCGTGCTTTCCTAATCACTAGTGATGTTTGGCATCTTTTCATGTGTTATTTATTTGCCATTCACAGATCTTCTTTGATTACATGCTCAACTCCTTTGTCTACCATTTATTGGTTGTTTGTTTTGAGGGTTCTTTACACACTCTGGATATAAATCTTTTATCAGGTATATGCTTTGCAAATATTTTCTCCCAGTCCATGGCTTGTATTTTAATTCTCTGACTATCTTTCAAAGAGTAAATGTTTTTTTTAACTTTCATTAACTTCAATTTATCAGTGTTTTCTTTTACAGATCATGCTCTTGATGTCATCTAAGAAAGTTTGCCTAACCCAAGGTCACAAAGATTTTTTTCCTCTGTTTTCTTCTAGAAGTTACATCATTTTAGAATTTATATTTAGACCTGTAATCAATTTTAAATTAAGTTTTTGTGTGATGTAAGGTATGAACTGAAGCTCACTTTTTTGCATAGGGACATCCAATAGTGCCAGGACCGTTTGATGAAAAAACAATTTCTCTACTGAATATCCTTTTCACCTTTGGCAAAATTCAGTTGTGCATATATCTATGGGTCTCTTTCTGGACCCTCTATCTTGCTCTATTGATCTTTCTGACAAATATGTCAATATGACACTGTTTTGATTCCTTGAGCCTTATAAGTCTTGAAGTTAAGTAGCGTTAATCCTCCAAATATATTTTTTTCACAGTGTTTTGACTATTCTAGGTCTTTTGCATTTCCCTATGAATTTTAAAAACAGCTCGTACATTTCTAAAAAAACAAATGCCTGTTGGGCTTTCAATTGGATTGAGTTGACCGAGAGAACTGACACATCAATATTAGATCCCCTGACCTTGAACGGTATATGTCTCTTCATATATTTGGATCCTGTTTAATTTCTCACACCAATGCTTTATTTTAGTCCAGAGTGTATAGGTCTCATACATCTTTTTTCAGTTATCCCTGAGCATTTAAAATTTTCTGATGCTGTTGTAAATGGTATTTTTTATTTCAATCTCTAATTGTTCATTACTAATAAATATACAGTTGATTTTTCTATGTTGATCTTGCATGCTGCAACCTTGCTAAGCTCATTTATTAGTTCTAATAACTTAGATTCCTTTGGGTTTTCTATGTAGCTGATCACGTTGTCTGCAACTAAAGTTTTACTTATTCCCTTCCTGTGTGGATGCATCTCATTTCTTTTTCACACCTCATTGTACTGGCTAGACCCTTAAGTACAGTGTTGAACAGAGCAGATTTTGAAAAAGGACATCCTTCTCTTGTTCCTGATCTTAGGGGTAGAATATTCACTCTTTCACCATTAAGTATGTTAGCTGTTGGCTTTCATAGGTACTCTTTATCAGTTTGCAAAAGTTCCTTTTTATTCCTAGTTTGCTGAGAATTTTCATAAGGAATATAAATGGCGAATAATGAAATGTTAAAATATATGTAAAAACCGATTGGAAAATGGCCACCATATTTCTTCTCTGTCTGCATCTGTCTCCTGACCTTTGAAATATGACTTTGCTTCTCTTCCCATCAAGAGATGAGGTCTTTTTCCCCAGATCTTGAATCTGGGATGGCCCTGTGACTTGCTATGGCCCATAGAATGTGGTAGAAGTGATGTGCCAGTTCCCAGCTGTTCTAAAATATGCCCAGGGTTGTTGTCTTTTTGTGTTTTTTTTTAACTTTTTATTTTATATTGGAATATAGTTGATTAACTATATGTGTGTTAGTTTCAGGTGTACAGCAAAGGGATTCAGTTATACATATACACGTACCTATTCTTTTTCAAATCTTTTTCCCATTTTAGGTCGTTACATAATATTGAGCAGAGTTCCCTGTGCTATACAGTAGATCCTTGTTGGTTATTCTTTTTTTTTTTTTTTTTTTTGGAGTACAATTAGAGGATGGATGTGTGGACACAGAGGGGGAAGGAGAGGGTGGGATGAATTAGATTAGATTTGACATAAATACACTACCGTGGGTAAAACAGATAGCTAGTGGGAGCCTGCTGTATAGCACAGGGAGTACAACTCGCTGCTCTGTGATGACACAGATGGGTGGGATGGGGGGTGGGAGGAGGGAGGTCCAAGAGGGAGGGGATATATGTACACATATAGCTGGTTCACTTCATTGTACAGCAGAAACTAACACAACATTGTAAAGGGTTGTTGTTTGTTTTAAATCAGGTATGGTAAGACACGCAGACACAGAAATGACTGTCATTAAGGAAGAGGTTTATCCTCACAGATCCCTAGAAGAAAGAGGCAGAGCACACTGCACAGGGCCATCTGGGAAAGCACTAGGGTGGGTTAGGAGGCAGAAGGAGAGCAAGGGAGAGCATGGCCCAGAGTCTTTATTAGGGTTTTTGTGCGAAAGAATGGGTGGGGCAAGGTAGGTGTGCTGAGTAACCTTAGGATTGGACAGTTTGAATAATTTTTGCAGACTATGGACTATTGGAGTCACCCCGAGGTGTCTGGTAACTGGCTCTGGGGTCATTTAGGGCAGGGGAAATATTGGCATATGGTATGTGAGGGTTTGATAAAGAAGGTATGGGCTGTGGCTTGTATCTCTAGGTGAGTAACTTTTTTTCCTTTTTTTTTTCCCCATGTCTGTCTTTGACCATAGTTTTCTTTTTTTCCGTTTTCCTTAGGGTGCTTACTAGCTGGACTCTGAGTGGTCCCCAGGGGCCTCTGCTGTGAGCGGTGGCCTCCCTTTCTAGGGCATCCCACTCAAGCTCAGAGGGGCTGGGGTTTACATCTGAGAGAGCACCAGTGCTATCAGCTTTCTTTTTCCAGTTTTTTTCTTTTGAGTGTGCAATTCCCCGGTGCCGACACACAGTACTGCAGAGAGCCCTTGCACATTGATTAGATGTTTTACATTTTTTTATTAATTGAACCATATCCTCGGGGAGTGAAGGGTCTGAAGGGAACCAGGACTGGGATGTTCCTTTCCTTTCCCCTCTTTTTTTTTGTTTTTTGTTTGTTTGTTTTGCGGTACGCGGGCCGCTCACTGTTGTGGCCTCTCCCGCTGCGGAGCACAGGCTCCGGACGCGCAGGCTCAGCGGCCATGGCTCACGGGCCCAGCCGCTCCGCGGCATGTGGGATCTTCGCGGACCGGGGCACGAACCCGTGTCCCCTGCATCGGCAGGCGGACTCTCAACCATTGCGCCACCAGGGAAGCCCTCCTTTCTCCTCTTCTATTAAACATTGAGCCTCTGGTCTCCAGGGAGGGGGCCCTTCTATATCCCACTGGGTGGGGGAACAAATCGCAACAGCAGCAAGCAGATGACAGCAGAGAAGCTTGCAGCCTGAACCACAAAGATTGCAGGGCATCACGCTCCCCGGGGGGAGGAGGAGAAACTCGCACTGACCCCGCAAATGGGACCCTCGACACATGGCAAAGGTTTAAGTGGTGCAGTTCCCGGTCACTCTACAGAACAGGCGCAAATGTGACTCCGCGAAGCTCCAAGTGGAAAGGGGAGGTGGTGACCGTCACCAGGAGTATATAACGTCCCAGGTACTAGGCACGTTCATCGAAATGACTCAGATGGCCCCAAGGCTTGTAGGTCCTGCCCAGTCAGCTGGTCAGACTCGTCCCACAGCACCAGAAGTGTGGTCACTCCTTGTCCCCTGCAGAGGGGTCTCTTGGGGAAACTGAAATAGCTAATCACCTCCACACCCCCGGATGCTCTGTCCTGAACACCTGAAACTCTAGACCACCAGCAGCTCAGGGAGAACTCAGCTTTTCGAGCTCCACAATTTGAGGTTGGGAAATCATGGCACCACCCAACAGAAACAGCACAATGCTCTCACCATCAAGCAGCATGCACCCCAACACCCGGCTGTGCCTCTCAGGGCAGTGGCCGCTGTCTGTGGGGTCCGGTTAGTAAGCAGAGAGCAGTCTGAAGACATAGCATCTCCACCTAGTGTCAAACCACCCTGCTTTGCTGTACCACTTGTGTTCAAATGTACCCAGCGTTGAGCATCTTTTCATGTGCCTGTTCGCTAGTAAAATAATACAAATGAATCTCTATACAAAACAGAAACAGACTCACAGGCATAGAAAACAAACTTATGGTTACCAAAGGGGAAAGGGAGGGGGAAGGGATAAGGGATAAATTAGGAGTATGGGATTAACAGATACAAACTACTATACATAAAATAGATAAGCAACAAGGATCGACTGTATAGCACAGGGAACTACATTCAATATATTATAACAACTTATAATGAAAAATAATCTAAAATATATATATATATGTAACTGAATCTCTTTGCTGTGCACCTGAAACTAACACAATATTGTAAATCAACTATACTCAATTTTAAAAAATATACTCAGGGTTTTTTTTAACCAGGTATGGTAAGACGTGAAGACATGTTATAAAGAAGGAAGTTTAAACGCATAGATCCCTAGAAAAATGAGGCACAGCACAGCATGCAGGGCCACATGGGGAAGCACCAAAGTGGGTCAGGAAGCAGAAGGGGAAAAAGAGAAGGCATGGCCCAGAGCTTTTTTCAGGGCTTTCGTGGGAAGAAATGGGCAAGGCGAGGTAGGAATGCTGAGTAAGCTTAGGATTAGCTAATTTGAATGATTTTGGCAGCTCTGGGCTATAGGGGTGGTCCCTGGTTGCCAGTACCTAGCCTGGGGTGATTTAGGGCAGCAAGTATATTGACTTGGTATGTGAGAGTTAGATAGGGGTGGTCAGGGTTGTAGGCCCTGGATTGGTTGGTTTGTACATCAAAGGCATTCTCACAGGGGAGTCACTTGCTATCTCTAGGAACTAACTAGCTCTTCCTGGAGAGAACCAGCCTCTAACACAGAGCATCAAGAATATGGAAGATAAGAATATATGGTCAATCTGCCAACCCATGTCTCAAAACAACTTTGTGCGCTTTCACTTCCTCTTTTGCACTTTTATCTTCACCATGAAGATAGGAACAGGCCCACTGTCAGATGAGGCCACATGAAAGAGAAATGAGCCATCCCAGCTGAGGCCATGCTAAACCAGGGACTGCCCCCTCCCTGAGCCAGTCCACAACTGACTGCAGGTGCATGAGTGAACCCAACCAAGATCAAGCAGACCCACCCCATCAGCAGAAGCACCCAGCTTATGTACACACTCCTGAGCCAAATAAATGCTTATATCTTAAGCCAATAAGTTTCCGGGTGGTTTGTTATGCAGTATTAGCTAACTGATACACCGCATCTCTCTCACTGCAGAGCTGCAGGACTCAATAGCCTTGCAGTGTTTCTTCTAGTGCCTTGGTTCTTCTCAATCGTCTCTTCACCATTATCTTTGTTCCTAAGATTCCACAGGTATTTCACCCTGCCTAAAGAAACTGAGCTGGTAGAACTCATTTCCCCCTTTCAGTGCATCCTTTATTCAACCACCCAGCAGATACTTAAAATGTGCCAGGCACCAAAGAATAGAAAATGACGAAGATAGTGATAGAACCTACCACCAAAGAACTTACAGGAGATATGAAAATTAAATAAATAATTGCAGAAATAATTACAGTGGAGTTAAACATAGCATTTCACCCAGAATTTGCTCCATTCAGCATATAAAGTACCCCAATCTGCAATTAAGTTGCAGCCACAACACTCAACCAGAACTGTCAGAGCTTACCTTGTGAGAGAGCAGGTGCCCATAGTGATAAGAACTCACACCCCTCCATGAACAGCGGGACTCCCTCTGCGAGGGGGTACACCAGCTCCAGACCAGAGGAGTCCCACACAGCTGTAATGAAGGAATTACAGGGTCCTGGAGAAGGAGTCTGGAGGGCTTTGAAGACAGACCACCAGGAGGGAGAGGCCGGGTGGGTTGGAAGAGAAAGCCTCCACCAGGGTCAGCCAGTCTGGATCTCGGTCTCAGATCTCCCACCCACTCACTGGTTGCCTTGGGAAAGCCCCTTAACTCCTCTGAGCCTAAGTTTCCCTAGGATCCTGTGAGGGTTGCATGAATATAATGCATGTGAATATGCCCAGCACAGCGCTTGGCTCAGAAAAGATGGGCTGGAATGAAATTTCATCCACTGTGATGAGGAGACCTGGGACCAGGACCCAGTGTTCTGATGTCTGAACTCTGAGCCTTCTGCCTTCCCTCCTGTTCTAGAAGCTAAACCCAGTGTCCCTCCCTTTGGACCCAACAATGAGTCACTTTACACTCGGTGCCTCCCTTGGCCATGTGCCCCTCACAGCATTCAAAGATGCCGGGATTCATCAGGGCACCGCTCCCCGGGATGACCGCAGCTCCACACCAGCTCCTTTCCCATCTCCCTCCCTCCCTCAAGATTCCACATCCTTGGGACAATAGCTGAGTGCATTTGCAGAGAGTTTCTAATGGCTGGTTGGGTCCCTCAAGGACTACTGTGCATTCACTATAATGACATTCATTAGTCTCTCTGACATCAATACCGTTCTCAGGTTAATATGTTTAACTTAATGAGGCATTATTTTCAGTTAGAAAACTCCTGAAGAAGCATGTTTTCTCCTGGTGAACGAAGCTGATGAATAGATTGATACCAGGCTTGAAAAGCTGACCAAGAAATTGAGTCTAACCAGCTCCTTTTTCTTCTTCCGGTATGAACTGAGCTTGAATTAATTTAAGTTAAACTTGTCATTTCTTAGAGTAAGAAGCAGGAGGAAGATCCCCACTTTGGCTCTGTGATTTGTCTTCCATGTGCCTGCTGTTTCCCTCCTCCCATCCCCAGCCCCAGCTCTAACACCAAGGACCAGCAAATGATGGGGGGGAGGGGGACATAGCATCTGAAATTGAGCAGCAGGAGGGGCCAGAGTGTGAAAGGGGAGCCCGCACGTGGCTACAGAGGCCACCAGCACAGTGGGCACAGCGGGAGTCCGGCTGGCGCATCTCTGTCATTGCCCGCTTTGTGGGGTTCACTGTGCCCAGAACCTAGTAGGCACTCAGTAGACATTTGTTGAGTGAGTTCAGTAGATGATCAACCAACGGCTCTTATGTATTCAAGGAATCACATGATACCAAGAGAGAGAAAGTACTCAATGTCCCAGATACTTCTGGTGGGTGAGTCAGTGTTTATGACTCCTGGCCTAAGGGCCAAGTATGACCCAAAGGCCAATCTCCTTTGATTAATCGACCAGTGGATATAACCACATCACTTTTCCCAAGGGCACTTAGAGACACTGCCAGCCATAAGATGCCAGCTGGTGTGCACTACCCCTTCTCCCAGAAACAGGCTTCCAAGTCATACCAGTTCAATGTGCTGTGTTTGCACAAAAGTCAGGTGGCAGGAAGGGACTCAGCACCCTTGCTGTACCCACCCTCCCCACTCACTCTGGACAAGTCCAGCCCTGTTTCCATTGCGTTCAGAGTCAGGGGTGGGAGTGTTTGCTATGGAATGAATGAGGGTTTTACAGGCAGACAGAGTTTATTCCAAACTCACTTCTGTCCCCTCCCCAACCTGAGAGAGCTTGGGCAAGTCCCTCCACCACTCTGAGGCTACGTTTACTTAGTTGTAAAGTGGCAATAATGCTGCATTCTTTATTGTGTCACTAAAACGAATTAAATGTAACCACACGTGTAACACAGTGAGTACTCGGTGAATGTAAAATTAAATTGGAAGGAGATGATTTCATCAGGCACTTCCCAGGATTTTACCTTCTGGCCTCCTCAAATCTACCTTCCCTCCTGCAGTTCTCCAGCCCAACTGATTCCAAGTTGTGAGTCTGACCATGGGATCGCCTGCCCTTCCTGGCCCATCTTTTCCACATCCCTGGTCTCCCACTCTGTTGGCTGTAGCCGCTTCCACAGGGTCTTGACAGCCAGCCCATCTAAGGTCTTAGATAATAACCTGACCACAGCTTGTGCACGTGCCCTTTAGTGTATCCAAGAGTGCCCCTCCCCCCATCATATGGTATCATGGCTGATGGAGAGAGCTTAGCTTTGGCATTCTTTTTTCTGGACCACCCAAACCTAGGACACAGTTTCAGTGCCTCATCAGTGAGAAAACAAAGCTAACATACCATTCACCACTGCTGTTTTCTCTCCAAAGGCCCCTGTCATATATGGTTTCCAAGGCTTAGTTGGGGAGGGCACCAAGAGCCCGGCACATGGGGGAGCCATGAGATAGTAGAAATAATGACTCTAGGGTGGATGGAATGAGGTTCTGAAGCCAATTGTGCCCTCCTCCCCTTGGCTGTGGGGGCCTGGTTGTAGGAACAGGCCCTCACTCTCCTTTAGAACCTTGGATAGTGGCCATGCTGGCCTAGGTTCTAACCCCAGCTTCCATATGTCTTTCATGACTCAAGGAACAGTAAATTAATATAGTGAGAAGGAATCTCGGAGAGAGAGTTTAACAATCTCTCTCTTCATTTTACAGGTGAAGAAATGCCAGGAGTGTTGGAGTAGTGATGTAAATTGATAAAATGGTCACTGGACTAAAAGGCCAGTGACTTGGATCGGCTTTATATCCCCTTGGGCAAAATAAGTTCCCTCCATGAGCCACAATCCTCTGATCCTAGGATGCCTGGTTTGAGGTACGATGCAGGTGCTATCTCTTGAGTTCCACAGCCCTAATTCTGTCCCCCTGTGGGGAAAACCACCCAACAGGCTTGTGAGTCTACTGATTGCCCACCATATTTTTGTACTCCAAGTATTTTATCCCTTCTGTTCTCCTATACAGAAGATTCCTGATGAATGGCTAATAAATGTGGCCATATTCGTCAATACCAAACTAATTAGATTTTTTAGAAGCTTCTTTAGCAGACACCTCATGAGACGCTGAAATGTTTTTCAACAGGTCAAGAAAGCAACTCCCAGATTCAGAGAATGTTCCAGCTGGACGTGTTTTGGCAATTGTTCTATCCAAACTTCTGTATTTTATAGATGAGAAAACTGAGGCCCAGGGAGAGAAAAAGTCCTACCGAGGGTCCCTCTGTGAGTTAGTGGCAGAGCTGGAGCCAGAACCAAGATCAGCTCCTGGCCCCAGACAACATCCCTGTCTACATCCTTCTGCAAGTGCTGCCGAAATCCACCCAAAATATTTCAGTCATGTCCCTGGGCTGAAGACCCTAAAAATCAGCCCTGCTATGATGATAGCTAACAATAGCAATGATGTCACTGTATGTTGGCTGCTTTGCACTCATTATTCCATTGATCCTTCACGGGAGCTCTATGAAGTAATCCCCAATGTTAATGGCATTTTAAAGATGAGGAAATTGAGGATAAAGATACTTGGCTGGTTGGTGTGAAATGTGAGATACGTGCTCTTAACCACATGGCTCTTTACTTCTCAAAGGTCCTCTAAGCCAACTGGAGCTTTAGCTTACTCCACCTACTCCAAGACCTCAGCCTACCTCTCTACCCCCAAATCTCTGCTTCTCCAGTTGGTGGAGTGCCAGGCACAGCACCTTTTTGAATGATAAGCCAACCTTCCTAGAGCGTCAATACTACTCAAAGATTCAGTGGAAGCTTTTTTTTTAATTCAAGAAAATACAAATACATAATGGAATACAGTGAAAATTGACATGACTTTTTTTCAAGATCAGTGAGCAGTCCTCAAAATGTTCTGTTCCATGGTGGCTCATTTCTGTCAATGCCCTCAGATTCCCAGAGAGCATTCACTACCCCCTGCCCTAAGAGGGTTTTGTAAGAAAAGTTTCAGGAGCATTGCCCTTAATAATAACTAGCATCCTACAGATCATCTAAGCCCTCAGTAACCTTAATCCCTAAAGGTCAACTGAATCATAAAAGGTGTGACCCATGAGGGCAACTGGGGAGAGCACTCCAGGCCACAGGAACCACAACTGTGAGACAGGAGGTGGGAGTGTGCCTGGCATACTCGAGGGTCATCAAGGAGGGTTGGCCCCCGTGTGACTGGGGCAGAGTGAGGAGGGAGGGTTAGGGGAGGGGAGGGGAGAGAGGTCACAGGCACCTTGGGTGCCCGTGAAGGACTCTTTAATCCAAAGAAGATGGGAGCCATGGAGGGTGTAAGCAGAAAGGACCTGGTTGCACTGGCACTTTCAAAGACTCTATTCTTCTGCTCCATGGAGACAAGACCACTGGAGGCAAAAATGGAACCAGGGAGAAAGTTGACCAGCTCCCGCAATAATCCAGGCAGATGTAGCTGTGATAAAGGTGGGAGCTTAAATAAACGTATTTTCCAGGTTTACAGTAAGGATCATGAATAATGAATAATAACTAAACCAACAAGCACCCAACACGGTGCATGGCACATTGTAGGCCCTCTGGAGATGGTAGCTGTTATCATCAGTAAATGGAAAGGGCTGATAAATGTGAAATCAAGTCTTGTCGCTGCCTGTCTTCACCTGAGTCTAGTAGCTCCGTCTGGTCTCTTGGAGGGAACTAAAGAAACAAACCCTCAGGCTGCAAAGAGAAACTGCTGATGATGCAATGCAGCAGGGAGTCCCTGGCCTAGGTCTTCCCATCACTGGGGAAAGGCTTAGATAAGTGATAAAACACTCACATTTCACACATTCAACATGTGCTCAAGCAACGTCATCTGGGGTGTTTTTAAGGTGAAGGTAACCTTTTAAAATAATTTGCTCTCTCCTGACTTAAAAATTAAAGTAAAAGTTTGAAAGCAACTTGAGTTCCCCCAAATCAAAGCCCTTCACTTGTCATAAACTTTTTTGATGGCATTTTTAATTACATCAATAGCATGCTACGTTCACATAGGCAATAGATCAAGCGTGCTTGCTTTGGAGTGAAGCTGACAGCCAGTTCAGATCAGAAAACGTGGTTTTGGGTGAGTCGAAAAAGAAAATAGGGCCCCAAGACAAATTAGCTTCCAGCTTTTCAAAGGCAGCGTTCATGCTTGTTGGCTTTTGTTCTTTCTGAGAATATCAGTCAGAAAATTCCCAGACGAGGTTGAACATCTCCCTGGAACAGGGAGTAGGAGCCACACTGAGCAAAGACATTGATCCTGAGAGGAGCTGGGAGCTGGACCACAGCTGGCTGGGTGACCTCGAGCCCGTTGCTCTACCTCTCCGGGCCTCAGTTTCCCCAATGTGTAAAGCAAGGGGTTGGGCCAGTTGGTCTCTAACAATCTTTTTGAGTCTAAAATTAAAATAAGTCCAAGAAACACTGAGACAAAGGAAAGTAAGTGAGCAGGGAGTGGAAAGAAGGAGGGAAGTGGAATCCTGAAGAATGATGCATAGAACCAAAGTGAGGGAAACACCACCCTCCGAGAGAATGTGATGACCAACCCAGGATGGACTAGGCGGCAGGGTTTGTTAACCCCTTCACCTCCACCGTCTCACTCAAGCTTCTGCATAGTCCCAGGAGGCCGGTCTTTTTATCCCCATTTCATGATTGTGGCACCTGAGACACAAACAGGTGAAGGGACTTTCCCAAGGTCACACTACTGGAGAATCAGAGAAGGAAACAGAAGGAAAAGTGGGTTTGGCTGACTGCAGTCCCTAGAGAGGGTCACAGAGGTGAGACTCCCCAGATCTTCCAGCTCCAACTCCAGGGCCCTTGCCATCAGTCTCTGGATTCCTAACAGCCCAGTGGACATCTCCTCCTGGATGCACTGATGGCACCTCCACGTGTTCTAATCACCAAAATTGGTGCTATCACCTTCCAGTCGCACAGCTAGATGTGAATGCATTGGAATTTGAGCCCAGATCCAACTCATTTTAAAGTTCAGGTACTTTCTAGCCTATGACATCACCAACCCCACCCCACCCCGAGTAAATCAGATGCCAAGTTCTATGATTCTCTCCATGTGAAGTTTCCTCTGTCAACATCTTCCTCTCAAATCTGACTACCCATCTTTGAGTCACAACAAGAGAAACCCAGGCAATATCTCAGACACTACTCCGTGAACTGCGCAAGGGCAGGACCTACACCTGATTTATCAAAGACCCCCAGTGCTCAGCAGAAGGCCTCAGCCATGGGCCAGTGACCCCAGGAGGTAGGTCAGGATGCCTGGGTAAAGTCCCTAGGGTGGGAAAGGCAGCCGGGCTGGGCCAGGTCCAGATGACCTGGCCTCAAGCCACTCACCCAGAGTGGCTTGAGAATGTGTCCCCAGGACCAGGGCTGGAAGGAGCCAACAGCAGAACGAGGGAAGAGGAAGACCTTCACTGCATCCCCAAGGAGGGGCAAGACTGGGAAGGAGAACTGAGCGCCTGGGCCAGGTGTGGTGAGGTGAGGTGAGGTGAGGTCATGGAGAAAGCGAGTGATTCAGGGGCATGTCTGTGGGGAAAGGATGGGCCTCACACACTGCTGGTGGGAATACAAATTGCAATAACCACTTTGGAACACTGTGTGATGGTATCTTTTATGGCTGAACATACGTATAGTCATATATACATATACTATGTGTGTATATATATATATATATATATATCAGTATATGTGTATATTGCTATACATATGTTCATGAAATAGTCCATGAAATCCAGAAATTCCACTCCGAGGCGTCCACCCAGCAGAAATTCATCCATATGTTCCCCAAAAGACACACACAAGAATTCCACAGCAGCACTGTTCATAGTAGTCCCAAAGTGGACAGTACTCAATTTCACCTGGAGTTAGATGGGTAAATAGTTGCATATTCAAACAATATACATATATCAACACGAGTGAACAATGTACAACTCAACACAGAAACTTGGATAAACCACACAAACATAATGTTGAACAAAGTGGAAACAAGGCCCGTAAAAGCACAAAATAGTTCAAATCCACTTGTATGAAGCTCTGGATCAGGCACAGGCAATATACAGTGTTAGACATCACAATACTGATTACCAGTCTAGGCTTGGAGGGATAGTGACAGACTGGGCTACTGGTAACATTCTCTTGCTTAACCTGGTGCTTGTCCTACAAGTATATTTAGTTTCAGAAAATTCTTCTAGCCATACACTTATGATTCGTGTACTTTGCTCTATGTATGTTTTACATTACATTAATAATAAAAAGTTAGCTTTAAAAAAAGATAAGCCCCAAGGCCCATTCTACCGAAATGCCTAGAAAATGCCAGAGAGGTGGCATGGCTGCAATCACACCAGACAGATGCACCCCTCACATTGCATATGAACAAACTGTTCACCGTCAAATGATGAATGAATGAAGGGATGGACAACTACATGAACCATTGAATAAATGAGTGAACCAGGGAATAACAAATAAATGAAAGAATGAAGTGACGAATGAAAGGGCACATCCTCGAGTGGTAGAATGAATGACCCAGTGAAGTAAACTGTGAAGGAACAAAGAAGCCGCTGGTTGACTGAGTGAGGAACTGGGTACAAAAATAAACAAGGGAAGGAAGAGTGAATGAAAGTACAATCAATGGAAGGAGGAATGAATAGCAAGGAATAAACGAACACAGGATAAGTGTGTGAATAAATGAATGAAAGAAGCAATAAATGCATGAAAAATAAAACTAGTACTAGAGGTGAGTGAGTGCATTTAAAAAACAATAAGCAAATGCATAATTGTACAAAGGGGTAAATGGAACAATGGTTTGATGTGTTCTGGCTGGATATGAAGGGGGAGTATCAATACCCTTGAGGAAGCCTCTCCACTCAGTTGAGACGTAATAAAAATATAATTGCAAATATCACTGGTGCCACTGAGTATGCCGCTCGCTCCCCAGGATTAACTCTGGTTTCAGTGGGAAGAGCTAAATAGCATTCACTACATTGTTTTCCCAATTATGTTCCAGATAATAACCTATTTTGTAGCAAACCCCCAGCATGATTTTAATAATCACTATTTAAATAACACATTTTCATTGTCTCCTTGCAAGTTAAACTCTGCTTAGTATAATTACTGTCAGCGTGGGAAAGTTTGCTGTGTGGCCTGGGGGGGGCCGGTTGCGTCATCACCATGATTGTCCCATAAGCCCCTGAAGCCAGGTGATGCTGGGGACGGAGCTCAGGTTTGGGGAAACCTGGATCCAGGACATGAGGCAAGTCCCTCCTCCATCTGGGCCACCTCTGTCAGCTCCCCTGAGAAGTGAAGATGGTCTCCAAATGCCCAAACTCCCCAGGTTATCAGGGAGCTCTCACTCTAGACCCAGGTCAGGGTCAGAGTTAGTCACCCCGCAACTGTTTCCCCACAGCTCAGGCGCATCCTCATCAAGGGGTAACAGGGTCTCCATTTCTCCCCACCTGACTGAGGACGGGACCCATCTGGTGCTCAGCGCAAGCTCGGCTCCCAGTGCAGGGCCTGCACACAGTAGGTGCTCAGCAAATGCTCGAGAGGAACACATGAATCTTGCTGCGCAGTGTGGGTTTGAGAAGCCACTTCAGTCCCTTTCAGAACCACGAGGTTTGATGAGCAGGCGGCCACTCACCGCATCCTCACGGAGCTTCTCACGGTGGCCCTGTCACTGACGCTCTCCCAGGTGTCACTCCTTCCCTGGACTCCACCTGCATCTGCCCGTCTCGGCCACTCCCCCACTCCCTGTGCGCCGCCTCTAGTACCTATGGAAACCGGTGCGATTGTACACAGAGTATCAACGGGCTCTGATGTGGGGCCGGGGCTCTGCTCTGATCAAAGTGCATGAGGGTTAACACGTCTCTGCGTCCCCACACTGACCCTGACCCGGCCCAGGTATTGATGAGAGGTCAGCATGGGGGACGGGGGATGGGGGACAGACAACTGTGGAGTCCCTCATGAGTGCCTGGAGGAGCTGACTCCCTGACAATGACCTGGATGCCACCCCTGCCGTCTGTCGTGTGGATTGAATGCTGTCTCCAGTCTGTGTCCGTGATTCTAGAATTTCTGCCTCCTTCCAGAGTGAGGGAGAGCTGGAGGAGGACTGTCCAAGAGGGAGACCAGCCTCCTCTTCCTAAGTCTGCTGCATTTTTCAAATTGTCCTTGATCATGACAGATTGTTCCTAAGAGAGAAGAGAAATAGACAGAGGCGGCCCCTTTGAAATGAAGTCAAGTTTCCTTCTCCACAATCGGACGTGGGCACTTAAAATTCCCTTTCACATGGCTAGCGTAGATTCTTCAGTGATTGAGTGACTGGAGAGAAACAATGTTTGCCCAGATCTCTAGGTCCCAGGGTCTCTTTCTGGTTTCCCTCTTAAGTGGGTAAGGGAAAGCAGGATGAAATTCCCAGGGGGATACAGAGATGATTAAGGGGGAAGAGCCAACTTGTCCCACTGGGGGAAGGAATGAAGATGGCACCATGATATTTTTAATTATCTGAATTAATTAATAATAAGTATTGTCACTCACGTGGATTGAGAGATTTCCATGTACCAAGCACTGTTCTATGTGTTAACTTATTTAATCCTCATGACAAGCTCATGAGGCTAAGTACCACTGTCATTCCTATTTTACACATGAGAAAACTGAGGCACAGAGGAGTTGAGCAGATCACATGAAAGGCAGGTAGGTGCGGTGAGGGCCACAGACTTGGGAGTCAGGCAGGTCAGAGTTCACATCTCTCCCCGTTTTGCCACTCATCACCTGTGTGGCCTTGAATAAGTGACTCGAAGTCTCTGAGCCTCATTTTCCTCCTCTGTGAAGTGGGGAGATAGGGTATGACACCTGCAGAACCTAGAGTGTGGTAGGGGCTGCAGAGATGAGATGCCCATCTCCTCTCTTGAAGCTGGAGTCAGCACCAAGCCCCCACCCGCTGGACTTGGGCACACTCAGGCCTGGGCATGATCAGAGGAGGATGCTGGTCCCTCAGCAAGAGATGGATTGTCTGAGCCAGGACTGCCGCCAGGTCTGTGGGTCAGAGAAGATCTAGGGACACATAATCCCAGTGCCGTTTTTTGGCGGAGCCCCATCCCAGCAAAGGGCAGTGGACACTCAACATCTATTCTGAAAAGCTTTCCAGCGGAAGAGCTGAGTTCCCACAGCCAAGCCCAGAGTTTTGGGTAAATGGAGTGGAACAGCTGGATTGTGGGGTAGATGCAGTCAAGTTTTTAAGAAACCACCAGACTGTTCTCCATTGTCATTGTAACATTTCGTATTTCCACCAGCAATGCATAAGGGCTCCGTTCTTCCACATCCTCACCAATACTTGCTATTTTCAGTCTTTTTAACTTTAGCCACTCTAGTAGGTTTGTAATGCCCTCTGTTGTGGCTTTAATTTGCATTTCCTTGATGACTAGCAATGTTGAGCATCTTTTCTTCTGCTTATTGGCCATTCACAGATCTTCTTTGATTACTTTTTAATGAAAAACACATTTGCATCCAAACTGAAATTATATTGTCAGCAGTTAATTATCACTTGTCAAGCAAGTGTGTGCCCAGATTGTGGATTTAATTTTCATACAGGTTTGCAAAAGCCTCGTTCCTCATGTTTGACGAGGCCTCTGTGAGCGGGAGACGTTCATTGCTGGACATGGTGCTTTTTTTAAAGCAGTTTTAAAAATAAATAGGTCTTCTTGGTGTCCAAGTTAGGGCTCTTTGCAAAAAACAGAAAACCAGTCTAGCTTAGGCAAGAGGAAATTGTGTGTGGATACAGTACCAGGCTTGGGGTGGGGGGGAGCGTCTCATGGAAGACCCTGCCTCACTAGAGCCTGAAACCAGGGCCTGCAGCCCCCGCTGGGACCCTAGACAGCGGCCCGCTGCCCACCCCACCCTGGGGGCTCATCTCAGCTTCTCTCTGGGCACCTGTTCATCCTTCTCTCTGCAGCTGGTCTCCCTGCTCCTCTCCTTTCATTGCCAGAATCACCTCCCTCCTCCCTTGAAACCACACATCCTCAGGTCAAGGGCCAGCAGAGACGGACATGACTGGTGTGTCTCATCCTGCCTGGGCTGCTGACCAGCCGGTGCCCTGAGAATCCTCAGCCTCTCAGATCTGTAAGTGTCACCAGGTTGACCTGTATCGTGTGTGTTGCTTGTCATCACGCAAGTAGAGCTCTTTCCTCGGCTGGGCAAGGAGCCAGAGCAGGAGGTGTCTCTGCCTGGCAGTGGTGGGGCCGGGGGCCCGAGGAAGGGGGCTCAGGGTAGGGGGCTCATCAGAGCTGGGAGCAGAATCCATTCCTGACTCCTGAGAGGGTGAGGGTTGCCACCCACTCCACCCTCTTCATCCTCTCCCTCCTAAGGGGAGTTGGGTGGAGCGTGGGGGATGGGAATGACACTCACAACCCCCCCTCCCCTCTGCCTTGGGGGTTCACCTTCCCCTGCCTCTGACCTTGGCCAAATGAACACCTCTGTGTGTCACGTGAATGGGTGAGAGTGTGTGCATGGGGGATGTGTGTATGTGTATCCGAGGGGGAATACGTGCCTGTGTCCACGTGTATCTGCGTCTGTCTCTGCCTGTGTGTATCTGTGTCTCCGTGTAGGTCCATGTGTGTGCTGAGCATATCTGCACACCCGTCTACACATACAGAGGTTCTGGATGGAGCCCACGGGGGTCTGACTCCAGGCCCCTGGGACTCCCAGTCCAGTGCTTTCTCCACTTCCCACGCTGCCCCCCCATTACTGAGGAGAGCGTAATGCACCCCAGCCCCACCTCCACACCAACCACCTTTCTCTCCATCCCCAGCTGTAATTGACATAAATGCCGTTCTAATTTCTAATAATTTTGTGCAATTTGTAAAATGGTGTCTTTGGTTCCTGCAAAAGGGGCTACACAGTCGGCTCTGCTGCACTTCTCCCTGGAGGATTTTGATGAAATGATGTGGCAAAAAGTGTTGTCTTATAGTTAAGCAAAAGGAAGGAAAAAATAATAGAGCATCCTGAGGGGGAGGGAGTGCGGAGAGAAGACAGGTGGTCAGGAGCATGCAGTGATCACAGGAAGAAGATGGGAAGCCTGTTATTTCAACAAATCATTTCTTAACTAAGGGTTAGTTCCACTCATGTACTAATAGGTCAGCCTCGCCACCTCCTGTGATGGGAGTTTTTTTCCTTCCTTTCCTCCATCCAGCCCCATGGCCCTCAGCCCTCACCACTCCCTCCCAGAAACATGGGGCTGACACCAGTGGACAACTCAGGGATGGTTTAGTGTATAAACAGATGTGTTCAGAAGAATCTTCCATACAGGCTGGGAGCAGAGATGCAGGTGTGGGCCATGCAGGTGGGAGAGACTGAGGTCAGATATCTGACCCTGGGCCGCCCACTTCCCTGCTCCGCCCTCCTGCCCCTGGACACTGGCAGCTCCCACAATGTTTCTCTCAGGAAAGAGGGTAGATGGGCTTTCTTGCTTTTATTTTTATTTTCAGAGTAGCATTTTCACATAGGTAACTATCACAACTTTCATTCTAATTTGACGAACATCTGGGAATCTGGTAAGAACTCTTTCCTCCGCTGCTGGGAAGCAGCAGGCTCCCTCCACGTGGCCCTGCGATGCCAGGAGTGAGCAGTGAGGCACATAAGTGAGGAGAGGCCTGAGCAGGACCGGGAGGCTCGCCCCGCCCCGCCCCTGCCCTCTGCCTTCTCCCTCCCTGGATGAGGGTCCTACTGGTAACAGGTAACCCGGACAACCTCTGCATTGTCCCAGGCCCCTCACAGACCTGGTTGCCGAAGAGTGAGTAGAACAGAGCATCACAGCCCCGTTCTGCCCGAGAGGTGAGCTGCCCAGCCCACGTCACGGCCAATGCACACACGGGCAGTGACATTCCTGACCCCAGGGCAGAGACGCCCCTCCCTAGGCCAGCGGAGCTTCTGTGAGAGACGTTCCTGGTGGCTCCAGTGGCCATGCCCAGTAAGGAAAGCAGGTGACCTGACTACCCACCGCCACCCGCTAACCTGTCCAGGTGCCAGGCCTCGTCTGTGGGGGGCTGTGGCTCTGGTTCCGTCCTCATGGTTCAGGCAGCTGCGAGCAGAGCAGGCAGACCCTATCCGCATCCTGTAGCACCTGCGGGGTTTGTCCCACACCGGCCCACACCCCCTGTCCCGTCATTCCCTCTGGCCTTCCTGGTGAGGATGCTCCAGGCAGAGGGAACAACACGTGCCAAGGCTCAGACGTTTGGGTGGCAGAAGAAAGACCAGTGTGCCTGGACCATCTTGAACGGGGGGATCAGAGGCGGACAGAGTCAGACTTCCCTGGGCCTTGGCGGCTGCATCAGGAATTCAGGACTTGAGCTTAAATGCCACAGTAAGTCACTGGAGTATATTAAAGCTGTATTTCTAAAGCTGCCTCTGGCTGCTTTGTGCTTAGAGGTGATGGAGATGAGACCTCAGGGCCCAGGGCCACTATCAGCGTGGACGGTGCCCCCGTGAGGCAGAAGCCCTGCGGTGTGGAGCAGAGCACGGACGGCTCTGCCCCTAGTCTTACAGGGTCACCCAGCTCCTTGCGGGGAGAGTGACGGGATCATGGCCAGGGCAGAGGCAGGGACCAGGCAGAAGCCCACTGCACCGGTCCAGGCATGATGGTGGTGGGAAAAGGGTGAGAGCCTGGACAGTGGGAGACGATCTCAGTTCTGGGGCTAAGTGACAGTCAAGCAAATGGAAATTATTCACTCCCTATATATTAGGCATTATCAGTTCTTAAAACTTCATACTACTTTATCTAACATCTCCTTCCTTATAGAAAGCTATTCTAACAAAACAGAAGCTTACAGGAAGATTAAAGAATGAAAATATTAATCGCAGTGTTATTCATAATAGTAAAAAATGAAGCTATCTAAACTACATAAATAGGATGTTAAATAAATTATGAAATATTAATCAAATGGACTATTTCCAAGAACATATGAGATGGAAAACTGGTCAGAGGGGAGTGTCAGGCAAGAAGGACCCAAATCGGTGTGTGCAGAGTGGAGGGCACAGCTGGGGTTCTCCAAGACCCAGTTCTCCTGAGCCGCCCGCCCTCACAGTGGGGGAGTGGCACGCCCCCATCACCCTCACGTCAGTCTTCATGCCCATGAGACTTGCTTTGGCCAAGGAAACATGAATGGAGGTGGGGAGTGTCCCTTCCAGGAGGGAGCGCCTAAGGGTCAGAGCTCAACATTCCATTCTTCCTTGTCACAGTTGAGAGACACACGTGGAGACACTGACCTCCTGAAACAGTGGCACCTCCATCAGTGAGGGTGCCTGGTGATGAGCAAAGCCCTCCCCGCTGACTGCAGTGGGCACATGACAGGAGCGAGGATAACCTCGGTTGTTCTGGAGGGTTGTTCATTATTGCATCATATCTGAGCTTATCCTGACAGTCACATAAAAATGAAAATGTGCACGGACAAACAGAAGAATAAGATATCAATAATTTACCGGCCACTATCTTTGGGAGATGCGGCATCAGGTGATTTATGTACCCTCATATTTACCATTTTACACTCCAAACGTTTCACCGGAAGCAGGCATCACTTACTTTAAGGGGAAAGGTCAGTGTTATTAACAAGAGTGCCAGTCCCTGGCGAGGCTGTCCGCATCTCAGGCTGCATCTCAGACTCCAGGCGCACCGAGCGGCTGTCCGGCCCAATTAGCCCTTTATTACAGATGGTTTTCTTCTCTAATTGTCTGCCGTGCATAACATAGCACAGTCATCTACTGTCTTGTTCTCAAATGTTTACTTTAGTGTCTCTTGGCCTCGGTTTCTTATCTCTGAGTGCAGCAGTGGCAGAAAGGGACATCTTTTTTTTTTTTAATTAATTTTTATTAGAGTATAGTTGCTTTACAACGTTGTGTTAGTTTCTGCTGTACAGCAAAGTGAACGAGCTATACGTATACATACATCCCCTCTTTTTTGGATTTCCTTCCCATTTAGGTCACCACAGAGCTCTGAGTAGAGTTCCCTATGCTATACAGTAGGTTCTCATTAGTTATCTATTTTATACATAGTAGTGTATATATGTCAATCCCAATCTCCCAATCATCCCACCCCTCCCTTTCCCACCTTGGTATCCATATGTTTGTTCTCTACGTCTGTGTCTCTATTTCTGCGTTGCAAATAAGTTCATCCGTATCATTTCTCTAGATTCCGTGTATAAGAGATATTATACAATATCTGTTTTTCTCTTTCTGACTTATTTCACTCTGTATGACAATCTCTAGGTCCATCCACGACTCTACAAATGACCCAGTTTCGTTCCTTTTTATGACTGAGTCATATTCCATTGTATACGTACCACATCTTCTTTATCCATTCCTCTGTTGATGGACATTTAAGTTGCTTCCATGTCCTGGCTATTGTAAATAGTGCTGCAATGAATGTTAGGGTGCATGTATCTTTTTGAATTATGGTTTTCTCTGGGTATATGCCCAATAGTGGGATTGCTGGGTCGTATGGTAGTTCTAATTTTAGTTTTTTAAGGATCCTGCATACTGTTTCCATAGTGGCTGTATCAATTTACATTCCCACCACCAGTGCAAGAGGGTTCCCTTTTCCACACAGAAAGGGAGATCTTTAGAGGCCCCTCAATGCCAACACTCCCTCGGGGCCTGGAATAATAAGGGCTGACTCTATGCCAGGCCTGGTGCTCAGCCCTTCATGTGCATTAGTTCACTTAATCGTTTCAACAGTCCTATCAGGGAGGCACTGTTGCTATGCCCCCATTTTAAAGCTGAAGATACTGGAGCACAGAGAGGTTTAGGAACTCATTCAAGGTCACACAGCTCAGAAGTGCTGGAGCTGGACCTTGAACCCCAGCAGTCTGCTCCCCAGTCCCTGCTCTTCCTGCTGTACTGAGCGTCGACCTCTACTGTGCCCAGACCCTGTGCCGGGGCTGGGCTTGATGCCCAATGTCAAGATGGCAGCATCCACCTGCAAGCTGATTAATGATGATCATCATAATAATGATAACCATGCCAGTGAACATGCATTCGGGGCTCATCGTGTACCAGGCATTTAACACACATTAGTGGGTGGAGTCTCCACAACATCCTTCCCACCAGAGACTGTCACAATCACTGTGTTACAGATGAAAATCCGAGGCACAGAGAGGCCCTGGGTTTGCCCAGAGTCCCACCTCCAAGTGCTGCCTGGAAGTGCCATGTCAGCCCAGGAATCTGCGTCCCGCTGAGGTAGCCTCATCAAATCCTCACAATAACCATATGTGGTCAGTATTATTGTGCCCATTTTACAGAGGGGAAAAGCGATGAGGCTCATAGAGGTTAAGCCACTTGTCCAAGTCACACAGCGAGTGAGCACTGGAGACTGAATCTGAAGCCAGGTCTGTAGGATCCAAGGCCAGTCTCTTCTCACTGTGTCAATGGTGAGAGGCCCAGGTGGAGCCAGCACCCTCCAGGTGCAGGGGGAGCTGCCCACCTGGGGGGGCTTGGGGCCAAAGAGATCATCAGCCATGACACAACACAGGAGTAATACTAACAGAATCTGTCACGGAGTGTGTCACATGTGTTAGCACATCTAAGTCTGGCCCCACCCATAAGGCAGATGCTTTTATTATCTTCAAGTCACACATGAGGGGGCCGAGCTCAGAGAGGTTAAGTAGTTTTCCTGAGGTCCCACAGCAAGCAAGTGGCTAGAAACCAGGGTTGGCCAGAGCTTGTGGTCTAACAAGTAGGCCACACTGCCTCCCTCTACCACAGGGACCATTAACAGAGACTGACTCTCCACTATTGGTGTTCGGAATCATAATATAAAACCCTTCAGGAGAGGCCCCCAAGGGTCTATATTCAGATGCTGTCCTGAGAACAGGGAGGGGGAAAGTCCCTGGTGACCCAGGGCAGCCAGAGAGGGGCAGGGGCTTGAAGGAAAGAGCTTCAGAAGAGATCCAAATTCAGGCCTTTCTATCCCCCTAGCCATCTAAATAGCTATCACCTATTTACTCAGGGCTGGAAGGACATCTGGAAGACCACCCATACCAGGGGTCTCGTTCCAGGACCATTAGAGTCACCGGCTTTAAAACGAGCCTGATGTCCACACACCCTCACCCACCCATTGTACAGACAGGGAAACAGAGACTCTGGGAGCTGAAGAAGGAAGTGTTGGTGTGAGGACTGAGTTCAGGCCTGTCCGGGTCCACCCTCTGCTTCTCTCATCTCCTGAGACATCCCCCGGCTCGGTGCCCTGAACACTATGGACTGTCGTCATTTATCTAAATCCCCCTCCATCCCTGAGAACAGGGACCCGTCCTTGCTTCTCTCTGATCCCTTCGCCCTCAGAGTGAGGCCCCCACCGGTGACCCAGAGACATACACATTTGCAGAACCCACAAGTGGGTCGAGGGCCATCCTCCCTGGGTGAGCTTGGTCCCCCGCCAGCCAAGCCCGTGCACATTTTATCCCTCAGGGGCCAGAACAGCTCTGCCCTCACTTCCTTCAGTTCTCCGCTCAAGGTCACCTGCTCAGCGAGTTCTTCTGGGACCCCCACCAACCACTTCAGTTCTCTGCACATGGCCCATTACAACCCGGCACTGTCGTGTCTCCCCCCACAGGGACACCAGCTCAATCCTGGTGCCCAGAACAGAGCCTGGCACGTCGTGGGCACTCAGCAAACTGTTGGGTGAGAGAGTGATGGGTGAAGCCTCAGTTTCCCCATCTAGAAAAGGGGAAGTTCACTCTCGGTGGTCTCCAGGGTCTCTTCCACACCCATCCCCCACAAGGTCTGTCTCTCTGGGAGCTGAGAGGAACGGGAAGGCTGGAAACTGTGGGGATGGGCACAGGTCCGAGTGGCGGGCCGGCAGAGGAGACAGCCAAGGCATCCCATAGAGCTGGGCTGCAGTTTCATTTCACACTTGGTGTCCAAGTTTGCATCATGGTGCTGGCCAGGATCTTCAAGTGCAATTATTAAATGTGATGTGCCATAGGTGTGTAATTGTCAGAATGGTTTTGCATATTTTGATAAATCTATATATATGGGTTGTAATTATCCATCACTAGCATATGCTTATGTTCTCATAAGTGTACATTTTTTCCCTGAGGATGCAAGTTGCCAATTCACGACCAAGACACAGGGACCCCAGCTTGGTGCTCATGTGTCCCCATCACACAGGACATGGAACGTGTCCATTCATCATCCTGGGGACGAGGGGCAGTGGGGAAGGTGGACAAATCTCCCCACACCACAGGCAGGTCTTGGGGTCCTGGAGCTCCGGAAAGACAGAGAGCAGGGTCAGGAGAGAGGTCAGCCCCAGGCACCAGCCTGGACCAGATGACAGTCGGCAGGGGGAGGGGTTACCTGAGCACCAGCCTGTGGCTCCACCCAGGGCCCTGCAGGGGGTCAGAGCTGGAGCCCCGGCTGCCCTCACTCACATCGGTTCACCCCTGAGCCTCAGTCTCCTTGGCTGTAAAATGGGGATGAAAGCAGCTCCCTCCTCGCAGGGTGGCTGTGAGGATTAAGGGAGTGTGTGCAAATGAAGGGCGCCCAGCAGATGCAGGAAGTACTCACTTGGGTGAAATGATGCTCCGGCTGTTGTCACCCCAGGACTGTGACAGAGGAGGCACCCGGGCCCATTTCACAGAAGGGGATAATGGCTGCGATGGTTCCCAGCTGCTGACACCCCCTTGGGCCAGGCGCCTGCTCGCATGACCCCACGTCCCCTTCACAAGCACCCTAAGCGGCAGGTGTTGTTCAGGCCCCCTCTCTACAGGGGGGAGGTTATGCCCCGGGCAGGTCAAGTACCTCCGGAATCACACAGCCTGCATGGGGCAGAGGCTCAGAGCAGGGCTTTCTGCCCCCAGGGCCCAGGCTGGGCCACAACTCCAGACCCCACACTGACCAGGTCACTCAGTCACAAGCACTGATGAGCAGGTGGCAGACACTCGTGGCTGCCCGCCCAGCAGCCCACCCCTCCTTCCTTCACTCACAGAGCCCTGGGTTTGTTCTGCAGCAATGGGCTCAGGCCTGGTGGGCCTCCCCAGCCTGGGGGTGAAGCCAAGCCTGGCACCCCACCTTCCTTCTCCAGGCATTGTTTTAGGGGTGAGAGTGTGACCCAGATCTGGCCATTGAGATATAAGGGAAAATCTGGTAGAGGGACTTCTGGGAATTACTTTTTCTGCCTCACTCCACTCCCTCCCTTCTTCTCAACTTGAATGTTTTAGTGTGAGACATGATGTTTGGAGCTGCAGTAGCCATCATGCAACCATGAGGCAACAAGCAAGGAAAAAGGCCAGTATGGTCAAGGATGATAACCAGGAAAGAGGGAAAGACCTTGGCTTTTTGGCATCACTGAGTGTCTGACCAACCCCAGAACTACCTTCCCCCAGACATCTTTTTATGCCCGATCATTACATGTCTCAATAACCTGAGCCACTGTTGTTGGATTTTCTGTTACTTGATACCCAACACAGCCCAACTGATGGAACCACTTACCATGTGCCCAGTCCATGTCTCTCATAACCTTCAACACACAGAGTCAGGGCTACTTGTCTACACCTCTGACTCCCATATCAGACCCTGGACCACGAAGGCCAAGGACGGTAAAGAAGAGAGAGAGAAAGTGTCTGGGTTTGCTGATACCTCTGAGCTTCTGACCAGCCTGGGAGCCCCTCCAGACATCTGTTTATGTGAGATCATTTTACATCTCAATGGCATGAGCTACTGTTGTTGAGTTCTTTTATTAGTTGCTGCTCAGAAAATCTGAACTGAGGGCAGCACCCCACTATGTGTCAAGCACCCACCTATTTGTTTACAACTTCGTCTCCCTCACCAATTCTTGACCTATGAGAGGGCAGACGTTGTGTCTTGCTGAACTCTGTACCTTCCCTGCCCTAAGGGCAAACGGCATGACACACAATCAACCCAACTCCACAAGTAGTGTAACAGGGTAAATGATGAGCAAATGAATGGATGAATAAAGGAATGAGTGAATGGGTGAGCAAAATGGATGTGCAAATGCTTTGCAAACTGTAAAGTGAGGAGCCCAAATGCAGGATTAAGATCTGGAAGGTGGACAGAGATGTGGGATGGAAGAGGGGCAGGGCGCAGAGCAGGGATTAGAGGAAAAGCAGCAGCCCCTTTGCTCCAGCAGGAATG
>NW_006788818.1:1227394-1239307 GCF_000442215.2 Lipotes vexillifer | reverse complement strand
AGGAATGAGGCATCGCTGTCTTCCCAGGTGTCTCCCTGCCTCTCCATCCTGCTGACACAGACGTCAGGTCTAAAATCCCTACCCCACGTGCAGTCACTCCCCTGGGCTGCGGGGAGCCTTTGACAGCCAGCGCCTGCTTCCCCAGGCCGGAGAGACAGGCTTTGTGCTCTGCAATTTTCTCCCTAAAAAATTGTTTCAAGAAACCAAATGGCTATCATTACACCAGGTGCAATTCTTTGCTGCATTATTTTGTAAGAGACGGAGGACGGGCACTGGGAGAGGAGGTGGCGGGAGAAGTGAGGAAAACCATTTAGGGTGAACAGGCTCTGAAATTTCAGCTCCTGGTTTTGCAGGGAAACTGGATTAAAGAATCAAATCAAATAAATTTTGCCATCAGAGTAAGAGATCTGTCTCCCCTAAAATGCTTTAATTTGACAGTTGGCTTCAAGGGGGTTGGCAGAATTCGTTTTGTGAGCAGACAAGATCAAAGAAGGAAGCAAAACACAGCCCGCCATGAGAAATTTGTTAACCGCTTGACATCATTGTGTTTCACTCAGAGTTGGATTTTTGGCAAAACTGAGAAGTCATTTTCTTTCCACTGACGTCTGATTCTGTGGTGTCTGGAAAAGGTCCTGTGGGCAGGGGGAGTCAGCAGACAGGGGTCAGGGGGGCTCCCTGCTCTGCCCTCCCGACCTCAGAGTTGCCCAGGGAAAGCTGGCAAAGGAGAGCCCTGAATAGTAACGGGCTCTGGGCCTCGACCTGTCTCTCCACGTCAGAGCTTCCCCAGGGCCTTCAGCCCATGCCCCCGCCCTCGCCATCTCTCTGCCAGAGGATGGATTTGGAGCTGGACATTGACCCCCTGCCCCCATCCTGGCTGCTCAGATCAACACCCTTCCCCACCCATGATATATGCACATTCAGCATCACCCTGGCTGCTGGTGGTCCCAAGTGGGGCCTGAGCCCTGCCCCCACCTTCTCATCACGGCATCTCCAGGCCCATTAAATGGGCAATTTACAGGCCTGACACATAGATTTGTATTAGCTGCACCAAGATCCGTTTTAATGCCTCCTCTAAGATTATGCCCTTGAACGTCTCCTTCCCCTCGGAGAGATCTGAGTGCTCTCCCCTCACCAGTTACCTGGCAGCCACCTCCTTCTATCAGCCTGCCCACCTCCTTACCAACAGACAGAGTGACTGTACATTCATTCATTCACTCATCAGTTACCATGGACGTACCAAGATGAATAAAACTCCCTTGCCCTCTGGAGGTTTGTAATCTGTTTCTTACTCTACCATAGCTGGTCAGGGTGGAGGAACTGGGTTGGACCTCAAGAAGCACTTCTTGTGGGGAGGGGCAGTGCGGTGCAGTGGTTACAGGCACAGACACTGAGGGTGACAGACCTGGGACTGCATCCCAGTTCCACGACTCCCCAGCTGTGTGTCCTCAGGCAAGTAACTTAACCTCCCTGAGCAGCATGTTCCTCACCTGGAAAGTGAAGGTAACCGTATCTGCCTTGCAGGCCCTCGGGGCTGACTGAGACATGGCGAGGGAGAAGCCTGGCACAAGGTGAGCGCTCACTTCAGAGCAGCCTTTATCCTCTTGGAGGGAGTCGCGCTTTGGGGAAAGAACCAGGCAAATCCCAACTCCACTCCTTCTGCCTCATTTGACCTCTCTGAGCCTCGGTTTCCTCATCAGTGAAATGAGGAAAACACAGCCTGACCCTTGGGAGGGGATTGGGGGAGGAGCTGGAGGCGAGGGAGGTGAATCGATGTGGACCCTGAAGGTCCAAACCCAACACTACCCTCTGCCACGGGAGCCGTCAGCTCCTCCTCCCGCCTTCTTGTCTCCACCTCGGTGTTGGGGTCGCGTGAAGGGCGGGGTGGGGGAGACGCGCAGAGGTGAAGTCCCAGTCATGCCCTGAGCCAGCGTTTAGTGCCTCAGTTCCCTGCCAAGTGTTGCCCAGGCTCCGGGGACCCCTCCAGTGATGGGGAGCTCACCACCCCCTGGACTGGGCGGCAAGAATCGCAGGGCACCAGAGGGGATGCGGCAAGGAGCCCTGAGCTGCTGCAGCCTCCAGGCACCGGCCCTGCAGGGCGCAGCCGGCCCAGGGCCACATCCTGAGAGGTGCCCCCAGCATCGCAGGAGCAGTTTTCTTCCTCTCTCTATGAAAGAGAGGAAATAAAAGAATCTATACGTAAACACATTTGGCCCCTGATGCGGCCAAATGTGTTCACAGTACAGATTCCAGGGCTGGTGCAGTGGTCTTGGCCACTCAGCAGTCATGTTCAGGCAACACAGTGTGGTGGGAAGAGCCCTGCTCTGGGATCCCCATCCATCTTGCTGTGTGCTCTTGGGAAATCAAGCTCCCTCTCTGGGCCATTAAAAGGTGCGATCAGTGGGCAACACATAATTGTATAGGGAGGGGTGGAGAAGACACTGGACAAAAAGGGAAGAGGAAACTTCTTATACCTAGAAGGTGAGGAAGGGAAAGACCAAAGAGGGGTGACCCCGGTTACCACGACCTTCCCCCAAACCTGGCTCCCAGGTCCTGACTGCACTGGAGCCTCCACCAGGAACCCTGGGGCATCTTGACCCTTCCCACTCCCTCCCTGCAGCCCACATCAAACCCACCTCCAGTTTCATCTCCCTAGACCGCTGCCATCATTCTCTCTCTCCAACTCCATGGCCTCTTCCCACTCCATCATCTCCCATCATCTCCCATCTGGACCTTTTCTTAGCCTCTTTCCCGCCTCCTGTCCACCGTCCTCTCCTGGCCAGAGACTGCAATGAGCGATTCACTACAGTAATCCACTCAGGCCTCCTGAGTTCTGGCAGTCCCCCCGTGCTCTCAGGGGGAGGACAGAGCTGCTCCCCATGGCCGACCTGGTCTAGCAGGGCCTGGTCCAACTCCCTACCTCCAGCCTTACCTCCTTCCTCCTTTCCCATCACACCTCCACCCAGCCTGAAGCACCACCACTCAGGCCCTGAATTCACCACGACCACCACCACCACCACCACCATAGGGCCATTGCACACACTGTTCCCACGGCCTGGAGCACACCTCCTCCCCATCTCCTCAGAGTTTCCCGTCCTTGCCCCTCAGATCTCAGTGCAAGTGTCCCCTCCTAAGGGAAGCCCTCCTTGACATTCCAGTCAAGGTCAAACCCTGGCTCAGGCTCCTGAGCCCTGGGAACCTTGTCCTGGGCACACTGGTCACAGGGCAGGTTCCAGGTTATTTGGGAACCATCTGTGCCCTCACTGGGCTGTGAGCTCAGGGCCAGGGAGTGTCATTGTTTCGTTCACTGCCATAGCCCCCAGAACAGGGCCTGGCACATCGTAGGTGCTCAGTAAATACTGGTGGGAGGAAGGCATGGAGAGAGAAGAATCGGTGGAGTTCGCTCTGTTCAGAGAAGGTGCCTGGAAAACAGAACAGAGACACAGGACTATAGGAGGGAGGACCAGGGGCCCCCGAGCCACAGCCGGGGACTCAGGAGACGTCATCTCCAGCCGGGAGCCCCTGAGGCCGAGTTGGGGGACAGAGGATGAGAATCACTCTGGGAAGCCCCAGATGGAGGCCAGAGAGGCAGGAGGGCCAGGAGGGACACGGTCTCCCCAGAGGAACATGGTCTCCGCTCAAGTCTCCCATCTGCGGGAGGACCCGCCACTCTGACCACATCCCTCCCCTGCTCCCGAACCATCCTTGGCTCCCAGCGCTGCCTGCTCAACCCACCTTCCCCACCTCACCTCCCTCCATTTGTCCCCACAGGCCCTGGGCATCAGGTCCCCAGACCAACCCCCTGGTCCCTAATCTACCACTTTCTTCAGCTCAAGTGTCACCTCTTCCAGGAAGCCTTCTCTGATTCCCTTTGCTGCTTGTCCCTCCTCCATTCCCAGAAAACCCAGCAGATGTCCCTCCTACAGAGCTTGTCTCAGTCTCACCACTAGATCATGAGCTATTGGAGGTGGCAGGAGGTTTTATTCTTCTCTCCCTCGTGCCTGGCACACAGCCTGGCACACAGTGGCTCTCAAACTGGGCTGGACAAATGAATGAATGAGTGAATGAATGAATGAATGGATGGATGAACATTACTAGCCTCCATTTATTCAGGACCTGCTGTGTCCCAGGCACCGTGCTGACATTTTACAAGCATCGTTTCATTTAATCCTCCCTACAACTCCTTTGTAGAGTGTACTGATATGTGCCCATAGTACAGACGGGGAAACTGAGGCTGGGGGGTTGGGTCACTCACCAAGCTCACACAGCGAGTAAGCTGAGGCAGTAGAACCTCCCTGCTCAGCTCCATCCGATGCCTCTCGCTCTCCTCCTGAGCTGAGCCCATAGTTCATGGTCACATCCAGGGCTTCCCTGCCAATCTCTCCACTCACTGAGGACCCACGATGGCTGCTTTGGCTGAAAGTCATGATCACAAGCACCCAGCCTCGGTTCTAGAGCAACAAAGAAGGACGCACCAAGAGTGTGTCTGCAAGAGTGTGTCAAAGAGAGTCTCTGCATCCACAGGAAACCCTCCCAGTCCCACCCACAGCTCCTCAACTGCCCCCAGCAACAGTGGAAACCCCTCCCAAGCCCACACAGACTCTGGGAGTTCCCTCTTCTCAGCCCTGGGGTGACCTATGGATCGCGGGAACACAGGCTGTAAAATCAAGATCTTGTGTGTGTCTGCATTGAGCAGGGGCCACAGAGCCATTCAAATCCCAGAGATTCTGTGGAGGGGAGGAAATATCTCAGAGAAGAAGCAAAGAGAGCAAAGAGGAAACAGAGATGTGTCAGGAAGATTAAACCAGCACCCAGACATAAAAGAAACATGTTCAGTTATATTCTGTTGCATTTCATTGAAATGTACATGTCGTACTTAGCAGCCTGCAAGCATCAGATTACCCAGAGAGAAAGCACAAGAAAGACAAAAGAATAAAAACACACACAGAAAATGATCCTGAAATTGGAGAACCACTAAGAGAAAAAAAAAGCCAGACTTGAGACGAAAACTGCTGCTTGGCACCGAGGCCTCTCAGCAGGTCTCTGTGGCCGTGCAGTCCAGCACCAACCCAGATGCCCTGCTCACTGGCACCAAGGAACGTCCCAGGCAGGAGTCAGGAGTCTCCACTTGCCGTGTGAGAAGCCTGAAGCCTTCAGAGGGCATCAGAGGGGTGGAAGGATGGAGAAAAGAGCAAGAAGAGATCACACTGGACCCAGCCCAGGACAAAAGGAAACCCCAGTGACCCCTGCTGGGAACTGTGCCCTCCTCCACAGGCCGGCTGATGAACCTGGGCCAAGGTGCCTCATGAATCAGACACCTCCTCCCTTCCAGCACCTTCTCTCCATCAAAGAGAGAGGGTCTTGGAGAGAAGGGGCTTCCTGGAGTCTCCAGCTTCCTGGCCACTGATTCCATCCCATCATTTAGAAAACCACAGGACGTTGCACCAGGCTGAGAAGCTGGGGAGAGACCCCCCCACTCAGTGTGTGTGTGTGTGTGCATGTATGTGGTGTGTGCATGTGTGCATGTATGTGGTGTGTGCGTGTATGTGGTGTGTGTGCACATATGTGGTGTGTGCATGTGTGCATGTATGTGGTGTGCGCACATATGTGCTGTGTGTGCTTGTGTGCGTGTATGTGCTGTGTGTGCTTGTGCGTGTATGTGCTGTGTGTGTGTGTGTGCGTGTATGTGGTGTGTGTGCGTGTGTGCATGTATGTGGTGTGTGTGCGTGTGCGTATGTATGTGGTGTGTGCACACGTGTGCATGTATGTGGTGTGTGTGCATGTGTGAATGTATATGGTGTCTGTGTGCGTGTATGTGCTGTGTGTGCACGTGTGTGCGTGTGTGGTTTGTGCATGTATGTGCGCATGTGTGTGCTGTGTGCACGTATGTGCGTATGTGTGCATGTATGTGCTGTGTGCACGTGTGTGTGCGTGTGTGCATGTATGTGGTGTGTGTGTCCACTCACAGGCTGCAGACCAGGCTCTCCCTGACCAACACCAAAGTCTCCAGCCCCAGCCGGGCCCGTGGCTCTGCCAGCCCAAGAGTCCCTCAGGAAACTTCTAGGACCAGGGCCTAAAAAGTGTGTCTGAGCTGTCTCCTACTGTGCAGTATTACTGAGGTACTGCTCTCTCTCTCTCTCTCTCCCTCTCTCTCTCTCTCTCTCTCTCTCTCTCTCTGTCTCTCACACACACACACACACACACACACACACACACACACGCAACACAGTCCACAGTCCAGGCCACAGGCCAGATTTCACCTTCTCTTCAGGAGTCCCTCCCCGGCCCAGCCCAGGTTCAAATTTCTGCAGCTCCTTACTGTGTAGCCTTGGCAAATTGCTCAACCTCTCTGACTCCAGTGTCCACTTTTGTGACACTGCCTCAGAATGCAATGAGATGGTGCAGGCAGTGCCTGGCTTGGAGGAAGCGCTCAGTGAATGTGTGTTGTTGCTAAGATTCTGCACTTGTTCTTCAGCCTTCAAAACTCAGCTCAGACCTGCCCTCTGGCAGGGCTGCTACCTGCCTGCACAACTCTAGGGGGTGCCACTCACCACATTTGTGGTACATGTGTGAGTTGTACAGTGCACAGCCTGCACAACAGTACACTGTGGCCCTGGGTTCTGGGAAGATTTTCCTGACTGGTCCAACTTGGTCAGAGGCCCCTTCCTCCTCTGTTGTCCCCACCCCACCAGAGTGAGCTTCATGAGGAAAGGGACCTGGTCCTGCCCACCCTTGTGTCCCTAGGATCAGCTCAGGACCTGATCTGAAGTAGGACAAGCACCAGCAGCCATTCTTACAACTAGTAAATGGCTGAACAGGGGTTGACACCTAAGTTTAGGTTCCAAAGCTCTTAACTGCAGTCAGAGAGGTCAAGTAACTAAAGTACACCCTACTCTGTATTGACAATGCAAAACCAGACACCATTAGGTAGACAATTAGACTTGCTCTAATTGTGACTTGCTCTGGCCAATGAGATGTGAGAGGCTACGGCGTCTGTCACTCCCAGGAGGGAGCTTTAAGTGCCAGGGCCCAGTTTGCACAGTGATCTCAGAAAGCCCATGTGGAGGTACAGCCGCGTCAGCCCAGAGCAGCTGCAGGGAGCAGAGCTGGCCACCTGCTCTGGGCAGGTCAGCACAGAGAGGGGGCCTCCTCTCAAGTTGGGGATGCTACAGTCACTGGTTACCACAGCATAGCCCGGGCCCCCCAGAGTGATGCCACTGCTGGAATCAGGTTGCCTGAGAAATCTGCCCCCAGTCTCCAGGCCCCCATGGATGCTGGTCTCTGTGGGACAGGTCACTCCACGCCACACTAGTCACAGGTCTGGAGGGTCCTGCCAGTATCTGGGAGGCCGGCTCTCCAGGGTCTGACTTACCCAGACCCGGGCCAGACACACACATCCCATAATGATGTGCACATCACCCGAGAGCATCTGGGCCCCTTGCTCCTCTCTGTTAACTTGTCCCTTCAAGAAGAAGCCCCTGGACGCTGAGTCTGTGCCAGGCATGTGCTGGGCGCTGTGAATATCCAGGGAGCAGGACCGATGCAGCCCCTGCCCTCCTGGAGCTCACAGACTAGTGCAGGTGACAGTCGGTACCAGTGAACACCCAAGAAAAGAATTACGGAGTGCTGAGTGGGGCCAGGGGAACAATAAGGGGTGGGGAGAGGACACGGGTGAGAGGAACCAAGTCTGCAGCTGGGGTGGGCCAATCATAGTTAAGCTGAGACCCAAGGGTGAGAGGGACCAGCTAAGTGAAGGGAGGACAGGAAAAGGCATTCCAGGTGGAAGGAACTGCATGTGCAAAGGTCCTGTGGTAGGAAAGGCCTTGGGGAGAAACAGCAGAGCAGGGAGAGGGGAGGGAGATGGGGGGGTGCACAGGGCCGGACCACATAGGCCTGCTGGCCGCAGGGAGGAGTCTGCACTTGATCCTGGGGTCAAGGAGAAGCCACTGAAGGGGCCAGGAGGGGAGAGTCATGACTAATTCACATTCAGAACATTATCTGGGCCCAGGACTTAGCACAGGGCCTGGCACACATTAGTGCTCAATGAATGCTGGCTTACAATGGTGACACATGAGGGAAGAAAGGAGACACTCTTTAGGGCACTACTGACTCTCCCTGGTCAGTATGCATGCTCCCTACACCCAGCGAGGGGGAGCAGCTGCTGCTGGGGGAGCAGCTGCCGCTGCCTGGAACCCAGGCTTACCACGTGTCAGCTCATGTGTCTTCAGTGAGGAACCCACAAGGGGGTGCACAGACATCCCCAGAGAGTTACTGATGTTGTTTTTACAACAAAATAGGTCCAAAATGAAAGCACCATAACCCTAATTTGAAGACACGTGAAACAGGATTCTCATTAGAAAGGGTGTCAAGAAGTATTTCAATATGGAAATCAATGGACTCTCGTGAAAAGAATTACCAGCTGAATAACGAGGAAGGGCAAGTCAATAGAGCTGAGAAAATATGGAGGAGAAAAGCCACAACTCACTCCCTGGTTACGGGGTCAGAGACACCAAATTGATTAATGGCGGAGAAAAGCCACAAATCTTTCCCTGATTATAGGGTCGGAAACACTGAATTGATAAAACAATGGCATTGAATTATGAGGAAACGTCCAACTTCTTAACAGAGGGGGCAGAACCCAGCTAATGTGATAATGAACCACTGAGGGAGCACCAGAGCCTATGGCCAGGTCTGAGCATTTTCTAGGCACATGAGTGATTCCCGAAGCCCAACCTGAATCCCAAAGTGAGGCCTGGAGCTGGACCTCGACCTGGCCCTATCCTCTCTGAGCTGCGTCTCCCCAACACCTTCTCTGGACCACAGGTTGTTCTGTCCTGCCCACCTCTCCACCCTCAGTGTGCAGTCTACCTCTTCCAGGAAGCCTCCCCTGATTACTCCAGACCCCAGTCACCCCAACTCTAACCTCAGCCCATCTTCCCCCTAAACATCAGGTGGTCACAGCAGAATGTGAGATTAACAGATTACAGAACACAAAGGCAGATGGTAGGTTCAAGTTCTCTCTCCTGTAGAAGGTAACCACGTCTGGCAGTCCAACAGCACTTTTCAATTGGCAGAGCCCATCCACGCCCTTCGACTTAGTAGACCCTCAGAATCCCAAATTGGAGGGACTTCCCTGGTGGTGCAGTGGTTAAAATTCTGCCTGCCAATGCAGGGGACATGGGTTCAAGCCCTGGTCCGGGAAGATCTCACATGACGCGGAGCAACTAAGCCCGTGCACCACAACTACTGAATCTCTGCTCTATGGCCCGCAATCCACAACTACTGAGCCCACGTACCACAACTACTGAAGCCCATGTGCCTAGAGCCTGTGCTCCGCGACAAAGTGTAGCTCCTGCTCGCCGCAACTAGAGAAAGCTCACGCACAGCAGCAAAGACCCAACGCAGGCAAAATTAAAAAAAGATAAATAGGGGGCTTCCCTGGTGGTGCAGTGGTTGAGAATCTGCCTGCCAATGCAGAGGACACGGGTTCAAGCCCTGGTCTGGGAAGATCCCACATGCCACGGAGCAACTGAGCCCGTGAGCCACAACTACTGAGCCTGCGCGTCTGGAGCCTGTGCTCCGCAACAAGAGAGGCCGCGACAGTGAGAGGCCCACACACCACGATGAAGAGTGGCCCCCGCTTGCCACAACTAGAGAAAGCCCTCACACAGAAACAAAGACCCAGCATAGCCAATAAATTAATTAATTAATTTTTTTTAAAGATAAATAAATTAATTAACTTTTTAAAAAAAAGAATCCCAAATTGGAGCTAAGAGTGTGAATCTGGGGCCAGAATCTCTGGGTTCAAATCCTGCCTCCACCACCTCCTAGCTCCCCTGTGCAAGTTCTTTCCCCCATTTGACCTTCAGTTTCTTCACCTGTAAACTGGGGCTAACAATGCTATCACTTTGTAGGATTGTTATAAGGTCTATACATGTAAAGCATGTAGGACAGTGCCTGGCCTGTGAAATCTGTCCCTCATGTCTGAGATCTTTATCATCCTCCCCATTTTACAGATGAGCAAACTGAGGCTCTGAGAGGCTAAGGCACTTGTCCAGGACCACACAGATGATGGCTGTCAAAGCCAGCTCTTTAACTCAGATCCATAGTGTCTGGACCCGCATCCCACCTACCATGTGTCAAGGGCTGTGCCATTTACGCCTCATCTCGTCCCACAGCTGTCCTCGGAGGGAAGTCTCCTCATCTCCCACTTCACAGGTGAGGGAACTGAGGTCGGGGATGCGCATGCAATTGGCCCGAGGTCCTACAGCCAGTAAGGGGAGAATTCCCCAGAATTCAGACCCAGGGCTCCCTGTTCCCAAACCTGCAGTGAAGGCAGTTTCCTCCTCCCTTCCTTGTTCCCAGGCTGCAGGGCAACAGACAGGACCCAGCTGAGGGGAGAGGGCTGCAGGGACAGGGGACCAGCTGGGGCCTGTAGGGAGGGCAGGCTGCATGCACAGCCACCCCCAGGGCTCCAGAGATCGCCCGAGTTCCGAACTTTGTCTGCCGGAAACTCTGCAGACTTCAATCCTTTGCAAAGCCAGAGGGCTTAAGGCAGAGACAGTTCTCCGAGAGCCCCGAAGGGGAGGCAGCAGGTGAAACTCATTTCTTGGGGTTTATGTTTCCCGTTCCTCTTCTGCAGAGTTGCTCTAAGGGGCCAATGATAAACCCTGTGAAGACGGATTTGTCATAAACTCATTATCTTTCCCTCCCCGGGGTCGGAGGTCACATCAATAGCTTCCTGCCCACTCTCCGGGGCAGATCTGTGGCGAGGCTGCAAGCCTGTTTTGAGGAGCTGTAAATCCATCCCCCTCTCCCCCTGGAAATCAATTGGAAACCTGTTTGCTAAATCAACCCTAAATGTAAACGCACTCAAACTACAGGCCTATTCTGGGCTAGGCTGGGGCTCCCGAAGGACATGCCCAGAGGAGGCGCCACCCTGGAGTCAGACCCAGGTTCTGTCCAGGGTCGGGGGGCACAGTGGGGACCGACCAGGCCAGGCCCCGTCAGGGATACAGAGAGCAGACGGCAGTGGGGAAACCTCAGCTGGGTGGGGCTCTGTGCTTAGCTCGCCCCCTCCTCCCACTCAGAGGCCCATTCCCTCCACAAGTCTCTCTGTCAAAGGGGAGAAGGTCTGCTCACAGAGGGCAGGGGTCTCACCGGCTTCCCCCGAGAGCCAGGCTGAGGATGGGAAATATGGCCTGGCCCCTCAGGCCCACCTCAGTCCCTGCGACGAGGCTTTCTCGCTGCCTTGAACGTGGAGTCGCAAACCCAGGCTTTTCCTTAGGGTACGCTGGCTCTGAATTAAACCAAGAGATTCATCCCCATAAGCTGCTCTGGCTGTTTTCAGAGAAGAGAAAACTTTCACATGCAGGCAGAGAACTGACCGTCCTCTCTTCACAGGAACGGGGGCACTACTCCTGTGAGTACTGCTAGGGTTCGAGTCTCCTCTTGGGTTCTAGAACAGAAGGGAACAGGCCACGCGTGTTTGCTGAGTGAATTGACTGATTGATTTGGGTGGGTCAGATCCAGATAGATGGAATTTGGGGATAACCATTGACCAGATTTCCGCAACAGCAATATTCTCCACCACCCATGGGGACAACTTTAAAGCAAGATTGCAAATTCTTTGATGTCTCCTCTCACAACCCTTTGATCAACAATGAATGGTGGAAGCCATATGACATCCAGGGCTAGATCCCAAAAGCTCCCATGTGAGAAGCCCAACCACCCACGAGGCTGCCATGATGTGAGGAAGCCCAAGCCACAGGGGAAGGCTTTGGTCAACATTCTCAGCTGAGCCCAGCCTTCAAAGCCATCCGGACTCAACCATCAGACACGTGAGTGAACGATTCTCTGGATGCTCTCAACACCCAGCTGTTCAGGTCACTCCCAGCCATCTTGAATCTTTCCTGC
>NW_006788818.1:1209084-1227326 GCF_000442215.2 Lipotes vexillifer | reverse complement strand
CTTCCCTGCTGAGGCCCAGACATTGTGGAATGGGGATCAGACCACCCCCACTGCACCTTGTCCGAATTCTTGACTCACAGACTCTGGTTGTTATTTCACATGACTAAATTCGGGTGGGAGCGGGGTGGAGATTATTATATAACAATGGATAATCAGACTACCAACCTAGGGACAAAACAATATTCAAAGTGGTTTGACTCTGAGGCTCTACCTTAAAGTTCTCAGGAAGTTAGTGTTTTTATTCTGAGAAAGACCACCAATGCTGAGTGTTTTGGGTAGCCTTTGCTGTGTAACAAAGCACCTCAAACCTCAGAAACGAAACAGCAGCAAGGTATTGTTTCTTATAAACCAGTGGCTGGCTAGGTGATATCTCTGCTAGTTTCACCTGGACTTACCCCTGTGCTGCATTCCATCTGGCCTGGAAAGTCCACTCTGGCCTCCTTCACTCCCCTAGTAGTTGGATGTTGGCCAGAGGGCCTCAGCTCTCCACACGCCCCCTCATCCTCCAGCAGACCAGGCCAGCTTCCTTACCTGGCGGTCTCAGAGCAACATTCCAAGAGGGTAAAAACAGAGGCAGCTACGCCCTGAGGCCTACTCTCAGAAAGCATATAATATCTCTCCTGCTGAGCTCTAGGGTAAAAGCCAGCCACAGGCCTGTGTAGATTCAAGGGGTGGGAAAGGAGACTCCATCTCTCGATAGAACAAATGGCAAAGTCATGCTGCAAAAGTGCATGCACAATATCTGTGGAACCTAGAAAAATGGTACAGATGAACCGTTTTGCAGGGCAGAAATAGAGACACAGATGTAGAGGACAAACATATGGACACCAAGGGGGGAAAGTGGTGGGGAGGGGGGGGGGATGAATTGGGAGATTGGGATTGACATGTATACACTAATATGTATAAAATGGATGACTAATAAGAACCTGCTGTATTAAAAAATAAATAAAATTCAAAAAAAAGAAAGAAAAAGCTATTGAAAACAGAAAAAAACAAAAGTGCATACACAGGGAGATGGAGGAACTGTGGCCCTATTTTACAACCTACCCCACTGGGGAAGCTCTAGGTGAGCCAGTGGGAGAAGACTGTGTGTTCTGTGTGAAGAGAGAGGCTCAAGGTAAACCTAAGGCTCCCAAGGGGCTTACTCAGTCCCACCAGGCAAGCCCAGCTCACCGTTGCATCCCCAAGAGGAAACAGGTACATATTCTTTCTACATGGCCCACGTGTCGTCTGGCCAGTCCTGCCCCCAGTGTCAGGGAGCCAGACCCTCCCCTCCCTGGTGTTATGTCTACATTTGCTTTCTATTCCCGGCCCCACGGTCTCCTGCCATGGGTGGGTTTTTTGTACACACACAGAGACAGCCCTGCTGAGCACCTGGGGAGGTGTGGCTGGCAATGGGGTCTGGAGGGGCTTTGGCTGCCAGGCTGAGGGTACTGAATGGGTCTCCATAATAGAGATGAGTGGAGATCCATTCCCAGAGGCATCCCAGGAGGAAGGAAGGGGGTGAGATAAAAGCAAAAAGAAAAGCTGGGAGATGGCAGGAGGTTAGGGCAGGTTGAGAAAGGAGGTGCCTGCACCCCACTGGAAGCTGCCCATGGTGGGGGGAGAGATCCTTCCTCCCAGCCCCCAGCCCAGGTGTCTCCCACCAACAGCATGTGGAATAGGGATCCAAACCAGTCTTGCCTAAATCTTGAAGATCTGTGAGCCTGGGGACCAGGATCGGCCTCGCTTGGATCAGATACCAAATTCAGACTAAATCATAGTGGCCAGGGGAGGGGACAGGCCAAGTAAGACCAAGAGCACCCCTACTATCCCCATTTGGAAAGGGATGGGGGGCAGATGGCTTTAGGGGGGAGGAGAACCCTCTCAATCCTCAGGAGGAAACAGATGAGGAAACTGTGGCTCAGAGCAGAGGAACTTCCCAAGGTCATCCAGTGATAAAGCAGCCGAGCTGGGACCTGAACTCCAGAGCCTCTGCTCTAACCACTGGGAAGCAGGGCCTCAGGCTGCAGACTTGGGACACCCCACAAAGGCTGGAGGGACTGCGGAGACCCAGGGACAAGATGAAAAGGTCCTGAGTCCCGGACACCGGGGAAGGCAGGTGCTCTGCCCTTGGTGCCCTCAGCTCCTCTCGGAGGGCTCGGCTGTGTAAGCGCATCCAGGGTGTGGTGGCTGAAATGGGGGCGCATCTCGAAGCTTCCAGTTCTCACAACCAAAGCTGATGCCAGTAAATTACTCTAAATAATGGGGCTATTTGATCAGGAAATCGAGAAGGCAGTACACCGTTGCCAAAGTAAACACAAACGGTGAACACGCCAGGCTTCTCAACACCGCCAGGCTGGTCCACAGCAGCCTGCCCACTGCCGGCTGAGACGAAGCCACCAGGTTGTTTGTCTGTTGAGCTGAGCAACTGAGGGTCAGGGAATCAAAGAAAATCCAGAAGGGATAGGGTAGGGATCGGATGCCTTGAGAACCACTGAATATAAAACCCTTGGTTTACAGACAGGGAAACTGAGGCCTAGAGAGGAGGAGAGACCTGCCCAAGGACAGCAGACTAGAAGGCCCGAGGTAAGTCAGGAATGTTCCCAGCACACTTGGCTAAGTGCAGGGTCAAGGTCATGAGGATAGGATGGAATCTGACAGATGATGAATAAGGAAACTGAGGCTCAGAGAGGGTAGGTACTTGCCCAAGGACTCACAGTTAGTGGTGGAACTAGGAGTTGGACTCCAGTCTGTTTGGCATCTTTTAATTGTGCTCTGCTGCCTGCATCTCTTCAGCCTCTGGATCAGGACTTAAAGGGGAGGGGTTGGGAGAGGTCAGGAAGAGATTTCCAGAGGCAACGGATGGCATTCCAAGCTGAGGGAAAAGCATAAGCAAAGGCGCGGATGTGAGACCCTGTTTGGTGTACGTACCAGTTAGTCCTCTGGGTGGCAAGTAAAAGTCCCAGTCACCCTGCCTTGAACAGTTAAGGGACTTTACAAGCTCACATAACTGAGAGGGCCCAAGACGGTCAGAGGTAAGACTGAGTATCTCCCATTTGTCCAACCAGATCCACCCCGCCCTGCTCCGTACCCCAGAAGGATGACCTGTGTGGACTGCTGTTCCTCTGACTTGTCAACCAGTGGGGAGCACCAAAGGAAGGCTGGAGGCAGGGAGACCAAGATATTCATTGCTTCTCTCCCCACATAGGGCCACCAGGGGCAGTGAACACACACAGCGTCTATGGGCAGCACTCCCCAAACAGCCCTCTGCCTCCAGGTTCTGATAAGTGCTCACTCCCCCTCACCCTTTTCAGGCCCAAGGGTAATAATGGCCCCTCTGTTACTCACCCTGGCATATGCTGAACTATTTCTTGTGGTGTCCCTCCACACTGCCTTCACTCTTGTAAATTGTCCGCTTATTAAACTTCCCTCAAATTGCTCAATTTTGTTTCCTACTGAGGCCCAGACTTATAACACTGGCTTCAGGTGTGGCTTGACCCAACAGCTCAAATGATGGAGACCCAGGATCCATCCATCTCCCTGCTCTGCCTTTTGTGATACCAGTTTCATCCTCAGGCTACCCATGGTAGCCCCCTTCCCCCTTACCTTCCTATCCCATCCCTGCCCCTCACACTCTCATCTCCAGTGACCCACATTCTCCAAGTCTCACCTCCCCACATCACACCATTCAGGGGGAAGAGAGAGTCACTTTGGATAGCTGAATGGAAAAACCTATTTGTTTCCCTGAAACTGGAACAAACTTCTCTACATCTCATTGGTTCTGATTTGATTATGTTCGCAGGCAAGCCAGTAACTGTGGCCAATGGCTAACTGCCTCAAGCCAATCAGGGCCCACACTGAAGCTGAGCAGGCCAATCCCACCTAAACCACATGATTGAGGATAGATAAGGTGTCAGATCCATAGAGGAGGATCCAGGAGAGCCTGGAGATACTGGGGTGGCGGAAAGACAGTGAGGAGGCAGTGGTCTAGGTGAGTGCTGATAGGGTCTGGCCTGCCACAGGGCTGGCGGCAGCGAGAAGGAAAAGGGCTCAGGGAGAGACGTGTAGACATCCCTTCCTGCATCTCAAGGGCCCAGGTGCAGAACTGAATTCCAGAGGAGGCATCTGGCCCCTGTGGCTCAGGACCTGCCTCCCAGGCCTTCCCAGACCGTGTCGATGGACAAACAGCCGCTGTAGGAAGTATGAACACAGAGCCAGGGCCCAGCAGCCACCCACACCTACAAGTCATGGGGACCAGGCCACAGATGGAGCAAAATTAAGCACCAGATGGGCCTCAGACAGGGTAGGATCCTCTAGTGGGGAAAGACTGACAGCCACACAGGACAGGGGAAAGGCCTGGACTCTGGAATCTCACGGACCTTGGCCCTGCCCCTCATTTGCTGTGTAACTTTAGTCAAGTTACTGATCTCTCTGGGTCTTGGGTTTCTTATCTGTACAAAGATGGCTTAGACTTGATTAGAGGGACCAGCTGCCCAAGTCAGACTCTGGAAGCAACTCAGGCTGTAGCCTGAAGATCAATCCCTGAGTCAGGAAAGAAGAATTTCCTCTCAGTAGGCCACCACCCCACCACCCCCTGATCTACCAGAGAGGACTGTTGAGGTGCTGGAGATAACATGGGCCTCGTCAGGTCTCTTGTTGAGCCTTATGTGTAAATTGACCAGAAAACCTGTCAGAAGTATCTGGGGACCCAAAGAGAGCAGGTGGTACTAGAGGCAGCATGACAGGGTGTCTCAGCAGCCCTACCCTGGGGACTTGCAAACCCAAGGACACTTGTTAACTCAGGTCTGGCTGCTGATTGGAGCCCCTGGCGACGGGGAAGTAATCCCCGCCTGCAGGTGCTCCTTGGGGATGCACATGCCCTGCCTCCCTGGCCAGCTACCTGGCTGCCCTCCATCTGAGAAACAGCTTCTGGCCCGCTAGGGGGCACTGTGGAGACTAAACTCCAGATGCAGGACCTCCAGGGAAGACTGCACCCTGATATTCCCATCGTGGGTTCGGTCCACTCAGGGGCTGACCCCAGCGTTGGAAAGACACAGCAAGACTGGCTAATTAAATGGAAATGGAATATTCAAGAGGGAGCCAGTCTGGCCCCACAGGTGTGTCCCCTAAGCTGAATAGGGTATAACCACACCTGTAGGGGCCATTGTACTTCTCAGTCACCCACAGGAGCAGCTTTTGGCTACTTGAAGATACCAATTTTGGTTCCAGGAAGTCCCTTGGGGTGCTTGGTCTTGGTTTACTGACAGCTCAGCCAGCTGATGATGATGGTGTCCACTGAGCAGCTGTCCAGCACTAGCAACTCTGGAAGCCCTTTTATTAGACAACACTCCTAAGGACAAGACATTATATTTTATATATATACATTATATACATTATATTTTATATATACATTATATTTTCACCAACTCTTGGGCTGTGGCTAATGGCCTAGGTATCTGGTCAAGCACACAGGTGATGCTTGGCTGATATAAAGACACCCTTCTGTGGAGCCGTGAACTCTGCAGAGTTGTTGCCACAGCCCAATGAGACATTTATAAACCCGTGTGGATGCCATACTCACATGACAGTGGATGGAACAATGAGGCCAATCAGACCTGACAGCCCAGGCAGCCAGCATCACTTCTGGGATCCTTCACTGGATTGGGCACAGCAGCCCTGCCACCATAACCTAGTGGCTCCAAACATGGGTCTCCATCTGCATGACAAGGAGGGACCGTGGTACCTGTCAGCAGTCACCACTCTAGCTGCTCACTCTCTGCAGGAAGGGGACTGGCTTGTTTAGTGCCTATTACAGTGTTTGCTTCATGCTCGAAAAGTGCTGGAGCCTTAGCCCTGGGTTTCTCCACTTCACCACAACCCACTACATTGTAACATCCAGGTGGGTCCATCACTCTGCCCTGTGGGACTTGGGGCAGGGGAATCAGTGCAACTTTGCTAACGGTCCTACTGTGTGCTCTGTGGAGTAAAAGACGGTCTTGCTCTGGTCTAAGTCTCATGTCTACTTCTGGCACCTGTGGAGTGGTGGCAGGGTTACTCCTTCCCATCCTCTGTGAGGTTGGGAATCTTCCCTGACAGGCCCCCAGGGCTGGGGAACAGACAGGGGGAGCTCTCAAAACAGAAGAAGAGCTGCAGGAATTGCAGTCTTGGTACCTCCAAGGATTCTTTCTCCACCATCTTTCATCTCTCTTGTCTCTGCTTCATTCAGCAAAATGGTCTCACCTGCTCTCATCAGACCCATGAGGACAAGAAATGTGGCCCCAAGCAGCTGTTTTCAGTTCCAGGATCCCCAAAACAAGAGTTCCTCCCACTAGCTCCAACAGAAAGTCTCAGGGAAGGCTCTGATTGGCCCATCTCTGAGCCCCATCAATGGGGCCCAGAGCACAATACTCTGATTGGCCAAGCCTGGGTCACAAGTCCAACCCTGGGCCGGATGAAGTACAGTTAAGGAATTAAGGATTCTCAGAGTCACACGTGTTGATGGAAGTTCTCACAGAGTGAAAGAGGCGCTATTGCTAGAAAGGGGTGGGGGAGGGGCTGTAAAAAGTTAAACATTCTACTCACCCCTCACACACTTGCACTCTCAGAGTCTGTTCCATCTGGTTAATTCCTCCTCAGCCTTTAAGACTCAGCCCTGCCTTCCCCTCTGCCAGGAACCTCCCTGGCTACCTTCAGACTCTCTCAGAAGCCCCTCTTCTGTGTCCCTGCAGCTATCACAGCCCCGCCAGCTGGTACAAATGCATCTCCCCCACTGGCCAAGACCCCTGGAGGGCAGGACCCTGCATAGCCACCCTGACGTGGCAGAGGTTTCAGAGGCAGCTGTGGGTGGAACAATTTGTTGAACTCCTCCTGACCTTCCCTAGGACTCACTAGTGGAGTGGACTGAAATCCTTCAAATAACTACTCAGGCTGCGTCAGTCAATCCAAAGCCCAGTCAGTACCAGGAAGGAGAGGGAGGCAGAGTGCATCGGGCTGGCCCTGCAGGTGCCCCACAGGACTGTTCTGATCACTCTGCCCAAATGGCTACATGACCAAGAGCTCTGTGTCATCAGGAGCCGGCCGAGAACTTGGCTGCATACAGCCAAGTGGGCAAAGGAAACCAAACCAAGTGGGCAAAGGAAAGATCCCTCCTCTCTTGCCTAGCACTGGCTGCTTTTTCACAAACAGCCCCACCCAGGACCTGCAACGCACATCTTCCTCAGCCTCCTGGGAACTCAGACAAGAGCTAGCCAGGCAAACCCTTCAACCCAGCAATTCTACATCTAGGTATCAACACCAGAGACAGACTTCCACAGGCACACAGTAAGGCATGAACAAGGAGGTTCGTTGCAGTCAGTTTTATAGAAAGAAAAATAGAAACAACCTAAATATCCATAGGGGAATGATTTAGGAAGGAAGAGAGGGAGGGAGGACATCCAAGCAATTGAACATGACCCACGCCTTGTGAAAAAGGTGGTAGCTCAGTATGTACCGACATGGAAAATGTCATTTATTTTAAATGCCAAAAAGCCAGATAACAAAGCTATACATATAGTATGGTACCTTTAATGCTTTTAAAAACACACAGAGCAAACATGCATAGCTCAGCGTACATTTTTATGTACAGAGATGCATATTCAAAGGGTCTGTAAGAATTACCTACCACACTAATAACAGTATCTGTGGGGAAGAGATTGAAAAAACTGGAGGTGATTATGGAGGAGGATAGGACAGAGGCACTTTTCCTTTATCTGAGGGCTTGAATACGAAACAATGAGAATGTCCGTGCACAGCACTTGTGTAATTAAAAATAATTTTAAGTGAATGGGGGAAATGGCAGGATAAGCTTATTGCAACGTTGTTATAATAGCAGATATAAAACAACCTAAATACTCATTTATAGGGAACTAACTGAATAAATGCTGGTGCCTATGGCAACAGAACACCAGGCAGCTGGGAAAGAACGGAGCAGGTCCACGTGGGGAGATGTTCGCAAATGGAAAAGCAACTTGAAAACACTGTGTATTGTGATGATCCCATCTTTGTTAAAGAAAGAAGACTTAGAATATACATAAAAATGTATGCCATATTATAAAGAGTGGAGCTTTGCAACTGTACAGACCTGGGTTGAAATCTCTGCAGAGTTACTAACAGAGTGGCTTGGGTGGGTCACTCCACATCTCTGAACCTCAGCTTGGCCAGCTTGTTCATGGAGGACTGGTTGAGATAATGTATCCAAAACGTTTGTCTCAGCAAAGACAAGAGAGCAAATTTATGATTTTTTGTTGTTGTTGTCATTTGCAGTGTTTCATCTAGGAAGTGGATTTGGGGTGGAGGGAATATGGTGCTTTTATTCCCTTAAAAAGAATTTTATTGAGGTATAATTGAAATGCAATAAACCGAACGTATTTAAAGTGTAAAACTGGCATGAAACCATCACCATAATCAAGATAATGAACATATCCATCACCTCCAATAGTTTCTTCATGCCCCTTTGTAATCCACCCTTCGTGGTCCCCAGCCCCAAGCAAGCACTGATTTGCTTTCTGACCCTATAGATTAGTTTTCATTTCCTAGAATTTAATGTAAATGAATTCACACAATATGTGTGCTTTTTTATCTACTCCTCCCACTAAGCATAATTATGTGGTGATTTAGCCATGTTGATAAATGTATCAAGAGTTCATTGCTTTTTACTGCTGAGTAGTATTACATTGTCAGATTTCTATAAATCTTTTGTTAGATTCATCCCTACGTGTTTCATATTTTTATGCCATTGTAAATAGGAGATATGAATTTAAGTTTCTGATTGTTCACTGCTATCAAAATGATATTTTTTAATTTGTTAATGTGGTGAATTACATTTATATACATATAACCCTATGTCTACTACATATATTATTATTATTACATATTATTACATATATTATTATTATTATTATTATTATTATATAGATAATAATAGACATAGGGTTGTTCAAGTTATCTATTTCTTCTTGACAGAGTTTTGGTAGTCTGTGTCTTTAAAGGAATTGGCTCATTCCATCTAACAAATTTATATGCATAGTTATTCACAGTATTTCCTTCTTACACTTATAATGTCTATAGGCTCAATACTCCTGATACTGATGATTTGCATTCTCTCTCTCCCTCTCTGGCCTAACTAGAAATTTACCAATTTTATTTATCTTTTCCAAGAACTAGCTTTTGGTTTCATTAATCCTCTCAATTACCTGTTCTCTATTTCATTGAGTTATCCTTCAATTTTTATTATTTTCTTCCTTCTGCTTGCTTTAGATTTAATTTATTCTTCTTTCTCTAATTTCTTAAGGTTATTTTTAAAACGTTCTTCTTTTCTAATACATGTATTCAGTGCTATAAACTTCCCTCCTGAGCATTGCTTTAGCTGCATCCCACAAATTTTGATACGATGTATTTTCATTCTCATTTAGTTCAAAATAAATTTTAATTTTCCATAAGACTTTTGCTCCTTTGATCCATGTGTTATATAGAAGTATGTTGCTTAATTTCCAAATATTTGGAGATTTTCTAAAAATCTTTCTGTTATTGATTTCTACTTTAATTCCATTTTAGCCAGAGAACATACTTTGTATAATTTATATTCTTTTGAATTAGTTAAGGTTTGTTTTTTGGCCCTAGACACAGTCTATCTTGGTGAATGCTGCACCATAATTGAGAAGAATGTGTTTTCTGCTCTTGTTGGGTAGAATATTCTATAAATGTCAATTCCTTAAGTTAGTCAATAGCATTGTTCAAATCGTCTATATGTTTACTGGTCTGTGTCAGTTGTGGATCAGTTTCACTGGACTTTTTCTCCTCCTTATGGGACCTATTTTCCTGCTTGCTTACAAGCCATGTAATTTTTGATTGGGTGCCAGACATTGTGAGTTTTGTCTTCTTGGGTGTTGGACATTTTTGTGTTCTTATACATAATTTTGTGTTTGTTCTGGGATGCAAAGTTACTTTAAAACAGTTTGATCCTTTCAGGCGTTGCTTAACCTTTGTTAGACAGTCCCAGAGGAGTGTTCGATCCAGGGATAGCTATTCCCCATTCTACTTAGTGTCATGTCAGTCATAAGGTTTCCCAGTTTGGCTGGTGGGAGCAGATGCTACTCCTAAGCCCTGTGTAAGTATGTGGCACTGTTGTCTGCATGATCTTTTTCCCCAAGCCACAGGCAGATTCCTCACATTTTTGTCCTGATTAGAACTTAGTTGAAAACTCAAGAGACCCCTTTGCGGATCTCTAAAGAGCTCTGTGTATCAATATCTCTTTCCTTTCCAGTACTCTGTCTTGTGAACCCTCATCACATTAGTCTCCCCAAACCCTGAGTTCCACCTCCTCACATCAGGGAGTCCACTGTGCTCTGTCTGGGTTCCCCTGCCCTGCACTACATCCAGCTGAAAACTCTCTCAAGGGAGTAAGCTAGTGCTATCACAGGGCTCACCTTGGTTGTTTCCTGCCTCTCAGAGATTACTATTCTTCCTTTCCTGACATCTAGCATCTTGCAAATGGCTGTTTTATATATTTTGCCCATTCTTTGCTTCTTCTAGGAGGCAGGAAAAAAATCCAATCCCTGTTATTCCATCTCGACCACAAGCAAAGTCCCTCTCTTTTACTTTTACGCTGGGTGAATGTTTACAGTATGCATGTATTATCCTCTAAATTAAAAAAGAAAGACATACTAATTAATATTAAGATGAGGTGAGGGATTAACCCCAAACCGGCAGTTGCCTGTGATGTGTCCCTTCTGCTGGGCTCTATATCCTTGCATCACCCTGAAGTGGGGATCCTGGGGCCAGCGTGCCCGCCATTGCTGGCTCCAGCTTCTAGCAAATGTGCCTGCCCATCTCCACTCTCATCTCAAGAAAATTGCTTTCAATTCTACAAAAGTGATTGTGGGAAAGGACACATGAAATGAGCCAGGTCCTTAAAGCATAGTGAGACAGGCTAAGATCTTCCCTCCCTGAAGAGCTGGGATGTGGGTGACAAGTGTTCTCATACTGCTCACACGTGTTCTGTGATTTAACATGAGTATGAAATTTCTCCAGCTCCCTGTGGCCAGGGCTCCAACCACATGAAATTGTACAGATAAAAACTTAAGCAAAGGGCACTGAGACCTTGGCTCCCTGATATTTTGCCACTGGCTCTGCCAGAGCCCAGCTAACACATTAAACTGCTGGAGTCAATAATAAGATGCTGCAGGCACTGAAATAAAGGGGAGACGAGGGAGAAAGATTGGGACCAGTGCAAAATGGATTCTTCTTTGAGAGTCACTTGGTTCTGTTGCTGTTGCTTTTGGCAGGAAGGGGTAAGTCCTGCGAGGCTCCATCCAGTTGTGGAGAGGGGACTCCAGGCAACTGGCAGCATGGACAGGGCATTGGCTCCACAGAAACGCAGACAGCTGCTCTGTGGGTCTTTGACCTGCAGGGCACAGGTCACTTTTGTAAAGGAGGAAACATCAGTTAGCTCAGCTGTGTGGTAAAAGCTAAGGAGCTCCAGGCCCATGCATTGAGCACCTACTGTGTGTCCCGCCAGTGCAGCCCCCAGGGATGCAGCAGTGACAGGACAGGCAGGTCCTCTGCCCATGAACACCATCAGGATAAACAACAACTACTACTAAAATAATAATAACATCATCATTCCTTGGTTGCATACTACGTGCTCAGCTCCACATGCATTTTTTTTTTTCATTTAAGCCTCAAAACACCTTCTGAAGTAGAATTTTACAGAAAAGAAAGCTGAAGTTCAGAGCGGCTGAGACACACCCACTACGACACACTTTGTGAAAGGAGCTTCCAGGTTTGAACCCAGATCTCCTCTGGCCCCAGTGCCCGCGCCCGACCACGCCGGGAGCGGCATCTCTCATTCTGTGGAACTCCTCTGGGGGCCTGGAGTCCTGAGTGCCAGTCCCGGTTAGGTGCTGTGTGGCACTGGGTGAGCCTTGAAACCTTGTATGATTGGCTAAGTCACCCCCGCCCTGGGAACACACCGGGTGATTTCTAACAGCTCATCAACTCAAGAGGAGGTTTTCTAGTTATTGTTTTTGACAAGCTTACGTTTCTCTAAACCTGGCCTTTTCCATGGCTGAGATTTCAGCCCCCACATCATGCGCCTTTCCTCAGACTCCTGAGCTAACAGGTCTGGCATGGAGGCCTGGGGTCTCTTGGGCAGGTCCAAGGAGGGCCATAGGTGAGGGAGGGCCTGACAGGGCGCAGCAGTGATACTAGAGGGGCTCCCCTAGGCTGACACTGACAGGCACTGACCTCTGACCTGAGAGACTAAACTCTGAGCCGGTGAGGTAGGGGTGAGGGAGGAAACTGAGGGAACCAGCTCCCAGGTTGGGACTTCAGGCCTCAGTGTCCTCATCTGTAAAATGGGGATAATAAATTCAAACTGGGGAGGGATATGATAATGTGGGAAGAAACACGGAGCACCAGGCAACAAGAGAATAACAACTAATCACATACAAAGCAACCCCCATTTCCTCTGTATTATCAGCTAATTTTTCAGCAGAAATTTTACAGCCAGAAGGGAGTGACAGGATGAAGTGCTGAAAGGAAAAAACTTACAACCTGGAATACTCTACCTGGCGAGGTTATTATTCAGAATTGAAGGAGAAAGTTTCCCAGACAAGCAAGAGGTAAAGGAGTTCATCATTAATAAACCTATGCAAGGAATGTTAAAGGGTCTTCTTTAAGTGGAAAAGAAAAGGCCACAGCTAGAAACAAGAAAATATATAAAAGGAACACAAAGCCCCATCCTCTGCATGAAGCAGATGCTTGGAAAATGTTAGCCTCTCTTTGCTATGCTCACAGCTCCTCCCTGCAAAGATAAAGCCACTTGGAGAACCATTTGGAATTTTTTCATGCAAGGGATAGAAAACCTAATCTGAACTTACTTAAGAAAAAAAGGAATTTATTGGACGCAGTAACTGAAAAATGCACAGGGAGTTCTAGTTTCAAACTTGGCTTCATCCAGGGGGTCCACATTATCTCCCCAGGACCCGGTTTCTCTCTCTTCCATCCCACACTTCCAGTTCCTCTGGTCTGGCTGCATCCTAAGACACACCCTCCGCTGATGGAGACAAGGTGGCTGCAGCAACAACACATCTGTCCTGGGAGTCAAAAGAGTTTCTCCCTGGTAGGCTCAGCTCAAGTCCTAGGGGTCGCATTGATTTCCTCCCGCATCTTTACAATTTCCTTTCTTCAGCCTCCTTTGAGTTTACTTTGTCATTCTTTTTCTAGTTTCTTAAGGTATGAGCTTCAGTCATTGATTTTAGATCTTTCTGCTTTTGCATAGGTTTTTATTGCTATACATTTTCCTCTATGTACTGCTTTAGGGGCCTCCCACAAATTTTAATATGATGTGCTTTCATCTACATTCAGTGCAAAATACTTTCTAATTTCACTTTGATTTTTTTCAATGACCCATGGGTTATTTAGAAATGTGCAAACTCATAGACACAGAGGACAGATTGGTGGTTACCAGAGCCCAGAGATGGGGGTGGGGGAGAGAAACAAATGAAGGGGGTCAAAAGGTACAAACTTCCAGTTATAAGATAAATAATTCATGGGGATGTAATGTACAGCATGGTGAATACGGTTAATAATACTGTATTGCGGGACTTCCCCAGCAGTCCAGCAGTTAAGACTTTGCCTTCCAGTGCAGGGGGTGCAGGTTCAATCCCTGGTCAGGGAGCTGAGATCCCATGTGCCTTGGAGCCAAAAAACCAAACACAAAGCAGAAGCAATATTGTAACAAATTCAATAAAGACTTTAAAAATGGTCCATATCAAAAAAAATCTTAAATACTGTGTTGCATATTGAAAGTTGCTAATAAAGTATATCTTAAGAGTTCTCATCACAGGAAAAACTTTCTGTAACTATGGTGATGACAGAAGTTAACTAGACTTACTGTGGTGATCATTTTGTAATATATACAACTATCAAATCATGCTGTACACCTAAAACTAATACAATGTTGTATGTCAATCACACATCAACTTTTTAAAAAGAAATATGTTTTTAGTTTCCAAATATTTGGTGGGTTTTTCAGGGAACTTTCTGATTTTAGTTTCTAATTTAGTTCCATTGTGGTCAGAACATACTTTGCATAACTTATATCTTTTTAAATTCATTGAGACTATTTTATGGCCCAGAATAAGATATGTTTTGGTAAATATTCAATGTGCACTTGAAAATAATGTATATTCTGCTGTTGTTGGATCAAGTGTTTTGCAAATATCAATTAGGTAAAGCTAGTTAATAGCATCATTCAAGTCTTTTATAGCTTTACAAAATTTCTACTTGTTTTATCAATTATTAAGAGAATGATATCAAAATCTCTGACTATAATTGTGGATTTGCCTATTCCTTCTTGCAGTTCTTTTAGTTTTTGCGTCATGTATTTTGAAACTCTGTTATTAGGGACATAAAAGCTTAGGATTTTTAAGTTTTCTTGGTGAATTGACCACTTTATCATCATGAAGTGTCCTTCTTTACGCCTGGTATAGTCTGTGCTCTGATATCTACTTTTTTTAATGTTACTGTGGCCACTGCAGATTTATTTTGATTAGTGATAGCATGGCATGTATTTTCCAATCCCTTTTACTTTTAAGCTATCAGTTTCTTTATATTTAAAGTGTACTTCTTGACTCTCTCAGCCTTACTCCAGGGACTTTCGCTGTAAAGTGCCTGGCATTGCTGGAGGGTACATGAACGAGCACGCATCCTTCCCTAGGGAGACTGCTGTCCTGTGGGACCTACACGTGGAGCTGACAGCACAGGTCAGGTGGGGTCTGATGGTTTCCTTTTTGTACGTGCTGACTGGCAATACTCAAACAGGGTAGAGACATTAGCAATCAGTAAGCGAGAGATGCCGCACATGCCCGAAAGAGCCAGAATAAAATGCTAAACTCCAGTGTAATTGGAAGACAGGCCACATGTCAAAGGAAACACAAACCGAACAGTTTTGTTATGGAATAATTTCTAACTGATAAGTATCAGAACATGTCAGAGGTTTCCTGTTGTTTTTCAGGAATGCTAACTTGGGGGTAAAAATAAATAAATAAATAATAAATAAATAAATAAATAAATAAAGTGTACTTCTTGGGACGTCCCTGGTGGTCCAGTGATAAAGAATCCGCCTTCCAATGCAGGGAACACGGGTTCAATACCTGGCAGGGAACTAAGATCCCACTTGCCACGGGGCAACTAAGCCCGCACGCCACAACTACTGAGCTCGTGCGCCTCAATGAGAGAGCCTGTGTGCCCACAAACTACAGAGCCTACGTGCTCTGGAGTCCATGCGCCACAATTACAGTGCCCATGTGCCCCAGAGCTCACATGCCACAACTAGAGAGATAAAACCCATACGCCACAACTAGAGAGAAGTCCGAGGGCTGCAACGAAGACCCAACATACCCAAAAAATAAAGTAAATAAATAAGTGTACTTCTTGTAGGTAGCATATGGTTGAATCATGCTTGTTTATCCAATATGACAATCTTTACCTTTTGATCAAGATGATTAGACCATTTACATTTAATGTGATTATTGATATAGTTAGGTTTAAGTCTCTTATTATGCTGTTTGTTTTCTATTTTTTCCAGCTGTTTTTTGTTCCTTCTTATCTCTTTTTCTGCCTTCTTTTGGACTGAGTTTTTTTGTGATTCCATTTTATCTTATTTCTTTTTTTTTTTTAATTTATTTATTTATTTTTGCCTGTGTTGGGTCTTCACTTCTGCACGAGGGCCCTCTCTAGTTGCGGCAAGCAGGGGCCACTCTTCATCGCGGTGCACGGGCCTCCCACTGTCTCAGTCTCTCTCGTTGCGGAGCACAGGCTCCAGACGCTCAGGCTCAGCAGTTGTGGCTCACGGGCCCAGTTGCTCCATGGCATGTGGGATCCTCCCAGACCAGGGCTCAAACCCGTGTCCCCTGCATTCGCAGGCAGATTCTCAACCACTGCACCACCAGTGAAGCCCCTTATCTTATTTCTTGATGTATTAGATCCATCTCCTCATCACGCTAGTGGTTTGCTTTAGGGTTTATAGTGTACATATTCAACTTATCAGTCTGTCTTCAAGTGATGTCACACTACATCATGTATAGTATGAGAAACCTACAACAATGTACTTTCTTTTTTCCCTTTCTGGCCTCTGTGCTATTTTTTCTCATATATTTTACCCCATGTGTGTTATGCAGCCTACAAAACATTGTCATTACTTTTGCTTTAGAACCAGTCAATTATCTTTTAAAGAGATTTAAATAATAAGAAAAAAAGTCTTTTATTATTTACCTATGTATTTACCATTTCCAAAGATCATCATTCTTTGTGTGGATCCCGATTTCCATCTGGTATGATTTTCCTTCTGCCTGAAGGACTCCCTTTAACATTTCTCATAGTGTAGGTCTGCTGGTGACACGTTTTTCCAGAACCTGGTCCTCAGGTCTTTTGCACTCAGAAGCCCAACACCACAATTTCCTAAGGTTAACACTCTCCAAATATTTAAAGTGAACCAACATTTACTGTCGGTCTGAAGTGGGGGCATGGAGAGCTGGATATAAACACTACAGGACCACTAAATTTCAGTCATACAAGTTCCTCTTTATGATTAATTCAGTAGGGGACTTCGAGCTGATGTTTAGGGAGTGGGAACGATGCATGTTGAGAATCTACTATGTGCCAGGCACTGTGCTAAACATGACACATACCTTGTCAGCTTGTGAAGAGGACGAGATGAGCCCAGCACCTGGTACATATCACCCCTCAGCAAAAGGTAGCTGTTAGGATGACCTTCCTCAATAATTTTAACAATGTCATGGGACAGCCATTTTGATCCCTGAATTACAGATGAGAAAGCCAGGCTCAGAGAATGAGGGAACTGGGATTCAAACCCAAATCTGTGTGACTCCAAAGCCTGGGCTCTATACCACCTGCTCTCTCCTCCAGGGCCAGGAGTTGGCAGGGACAGGGCATGACTGACCTTCAGGCAATGGAGCCCATGACCAGAGGAAGCATAGGAAAAAAATGTCCAGGAAATGGGGCTGCATTGAGCCAGACTCTGCACAGGAATCAATCTGAAGGGTCCAGGCAGGGGTAAAAAGAGGCCCTGGCAACAGCACGGGGGTGGAGGGAGCACTGAGAACAGGGTCTGGGGCTATTTGCCCAGAAACCCAAAGCACTCCACCTACCCAGATTTGTACCCAGGACACGGAGAGCTTGACAGCACTTTTAACAAATCAGTATGTTTTTGCCTCAGCCGAGCAGCGTGGCAAGTACAATGTGTGCAGGCATCAGAGGCATAAAAACTAAACTCTGATTCTGCAGGTTTTACTGGTCTCACCCATGGTTGCCCACAGCCCGCAACTCAGGGGTCACCCAGGGACTGGCTGTGTGGTTGCCCACGGCCCGCAACTCAGGGGTCACCCAGGGACTGGCTGTGTGCTCTCAAAACCCTGTGCTCCAATCCCCCAAACGGTTAACATCTGTTTTCTCTTTATGCCTTTTTGTTTCTTTTTCTCTCATTTTTTCTCTCTCTCCCCCTCCCTTGCTGCTTGCCCTCTCTGAGCACAGGGAAATGCCATCTCAGAAGTGTTGCCTTCCTTTAATCAGGACCTAATTCCTTATCACAGAGCTCAGAGATGAAGGTTTCCAGGAAGACAAAAATAAGGCACTAGCGGTGATTAACATTTCCCTGTTCTCTGGAAGACAGGAATTATTCCAGAGTGCAGGTTTCTTTTTAAAGAGCTTTAGCACGGGAGACGCTGGGAGGCCAGCCCATGGATTAGTGGATACCCCATCAAGCAAAGCAAGAATTCAAAGGAAAGGTGGGTTGCCAAGCTGAGGCACAAGAGGGTGAGACTTTAGGAAGAATTAGGGAAACTCCACGATGGGGGGACTGGAGCCAGTCTGCCCCACCTCCAGCACACCAGGGCAGCTGGGTGTTATGGGTGCGGGAGTCAGGAGGAGGGAGGGAACAAAGGCATCTAGTCACTTCTGCCAAGTTTGCAAGACTGTTTCCAGTTGTAAACCCCTAGTTTTCTTTCCCTGCCACCTCCCATCACACTGTGGTAGTTAAAATAGTCTCCATCCCAGAAGGTGATGAGAGAAGATCCCCATGGCCAGAGTGGAGGGCACATTGGGGAGAATCAGTAAATGAGGCCAAAACAGGCAGACCCAGGAGAAGCTGTTCCAGTCCTGGGGAGAAAGGATGGGGCAAGGGTGGGGGAGGGGCGGGGTGG
>NW_006788818.1:1187771-1209044 GCF_000442215.2 Lipotes vexillifer | reverse complement strand
GTGGGGGAGGGGCGGGGTGGGGGAGGGGCGGGGTGGAGAGAAGACAGATCCCACCAGAAGGCGGCAGATGGGGTCAGTGAGACTTGGTGACTGTGGCCATGTGGAAAAGCACTTCTGACAAATGGGTATGAAGACACCCCTACTAAGTGGCAGGACGACATCAGAACCTGGACTGTGCTCAAAAGATGAGTTTCTGAAGGGGATATGACAGTCAGAGGTGGAGGAGGTGGGAGCTGAGGGCAGAGACGCCTGCATGTTCCAGGCCGGGTCGTCTTCCCCATCTCCCACTCATGGTTCACCCTGTCTCCTAAGGGCTGACCTGCAGTCCAGGGCCCAGCCCATCAGCCCCTCCCTAGCTGGTGGCCTTATCTCTGAGCCTCAGTTTCTTCCTCTGTCAAGTGGGTTAATGCCCCCTTCCTCCCACCCTGTTAGGGCTGCAGTGAAATCGTGGCAGTATAGGAAGCCGGGGGTGGCCCAGCACTGAGGTGACGGGGACCAGCGTCTGTGCCCATCTGTGTGACTGGTCCCTTCCATGCCCTTAGGTAACATTGGGTTTTACCAAATCTGGGGAATTAGAGGGTCCAACAAACTAGGACCTCAATCAATAAGAATGTCACATGAACACATCCGTTGATGGGTCTGAATTCTTGCTTTGATATTTAATAGCTGCATAACCACTGGCTAGAACATAGAGCTATTCACTCCCTGGATTCCAGGCAAAAAAAATCTCAGTAAAACAGACTCAGATTCAGGGACGGGGCTGGGGACTGAAGAACAGAAATATTTTTAATAACACCGTCGGGGAGACCGTCAGGTGCACACAGACACCCAGCACCCAGCATGTTTGGTTAAATTCTCTGCTGCCACTATCTTGAAATTCGTCATAACTTTAGCTTGTGTTTTGTAAGTGAAGTTGACAGGATGGTGGAGTACATACGTGTGAGCAGAGGGTACATGCAATGCGTGTGTCCTCTGTTTTTTGCCGCCTGTTCACGTATAGTGTCCATGATGCCCCCATGAGTTCAGAATTCCAGGGACGCCTGTGTGGGGCAGCTCAGCAAGACGCACTGTGAGTACAAGGCAAGAGTGTTACGTCTACGGCTGAGTACGGGGGTCCTGACAGCCCCGAAAGGCCAGGCTTCTCATTTGAACCAGGACATTCTACAAGCGCAGAAAGAACTCGGTGGTATTCTAAGAAACATAAATGGTCAGAGAACCTTTCTTTCTTACTTGTGCTACGTCCCTGCACTAACCAACCACTGAAAATTATGACGGGAGGTGAGGAAAAGATAAAACAACTCTTGGTTCCTTTCCTTTCAGCCTTTCCGTCCTCACCAGTGAGCCAAAGGTAGAGACTGTTGGTAGCATGGACGCATACCAAGAAGTGAAATAAAAGCTGTGGAGCTGGTTTTATGTAGTTTCCACTCTTCTGGGAAGAATGAAATACACACTCAGGAATGAGCTTTGAAATACAAATTGTGTCATTTCAGTGATTCCCTCTACGAATGAAATGCTCTTCTATTTGCATTCAAAACTGGCATTGCACAAAATAAAGATGAACCGTAAAGTTCACACTAATAAATTCTAATTTTTCCTTACTTAGAACAACACTAACTAGGAAATTAAAAAAACACCATGACAAGAGAGAGAAAAACTGCAGCAGAAAGGAAAAAGCTTTATATTTTCCAATGCTTAATGGCATTTTTTCCAGGTTTCTGAACAAGGGCCCCAAACATTCATTTTTCACTGGGTCCACAAATTATGTAGACAGTCCTTCAGTAAGAAGCCAGGCACCAATGCACTTCGCCTGGGCAGAGTGGCTGGGTTTCTGTTATATAACTTTTCAGCTAGTGGGATGTGCTAATTAAGCACGGGATTTTAGGAAATGTGAGTCCTGGAGGAAGTTTCTAATTACCTTTGCCCTGAAGGTAGGGAGGAGGTAGGCGGTGGGGAGCCGTGCAGGGGAGAGGAGCCCTGGGTCCCATCAGAGGCCGAGGTGAGACTGGAAAGAAGTGAGGGGGGAGGGAGGGAGGGGGCTGGTGTCTGGGGAGCGTGCACTGCTGTGTGCACCCGGCACCGTGCTTTCCGCACGCGGCTCGTTTCATACCACAGCCATCCTGGGGGATGTGAGTTCACCCCCTTTACAGATGAGGACACTGAAGTTTTGAGTGGTCAGCAGACTCATCTAAGGTCTCACAACTAGTGAGGCGCAGAACCAGGCGCTGATGGAGGCAGGCCTGGTGCCAACCAAGGAGACAGAAATACATCACTCCCCGCTGGTCCCCCAGTCCCGTGGGAGACAGACGATGAGGATGCAGTGGGATCTGATGGGGAAGCACAGGTGGTGTGGCAGCAGAGGGAAACCCTAACCAGCCTGGGGTGTCAGGGGGCTCCCTGAGGAGGGACTATCTGCTCTGGGGCCTGAGGGTGAGCAGGGGTTAATCCTGCCAGGAGGAGGAAGAGGGGACAATTAGTCCACAGGCTTCCCTTGCTGAGCCGCTTTCATTCCCTCCCTGGGGAGGAAGCACCTTAAATTCACTGTCCTGTTGACAAAGGCCCCCCCAGACCCGCGCCCCCTTCCCTGGGCTGCCCCTCCTTCTCCTCTGTCTTTCCCCCTCCCCAAAGCAAAGACAGCACCTGGGGTCCCAGAGCAAGGCCTGCTGTGTGTCAGGGGTTGGGGGGGGGGTCACTTGACCTCTCTGAGTCTCAGTTTCCTCATCAGTGAAGTGAGGGGCTTGGACAAGGGAAGAAAGTTCACCTCGATGAGCCCTAGTGTGTGCTGGGCCCTGGCCTCCCACCCTCCCCAGAGCACTGGGCGCCAGGACTACAGTTCAGGTGTTCCCTCTTGAGCCCTGAAGCACAAACTCTGTTCCCACTCCACCCCTCCCCCTGCCTGACATCAGGGGTCACCAAGCAGAACCACCATCCTCCACATCACCTGCATGGCTGCTCTAGGACCTGCTGTGGCTCCCGCTGTCGGCTGCCTCAGGCCACCATGCCTCCCTTCTTGGCAGCCTCACCACCCGCCATCCCTCGCATCTCTCCCTCCCAGGAAACTCCAGGCAAAGCGGGTCTTCAGTGTTTGCCCAACACCCTAACTCCACTCCCACCCTGCCAGGGCTTTGCTTCTGCTAGATCCGCCCTCCTTTCCCCTCCTCCCTCTGAGGAACTCTTATTCATCCTTCAAAGCCCAGAATTCACCTCTGTGGTGAAGCCTCTTCCAGGCAGACTAATCACTCCTTCAGCTGTGCCCCAGAACAGCTTGTAGAGAACATGTCCTGAGCCCATAACATGTGCTCACCCGTCACCTGTGTCATCTCGCTTAATCCTCACCCCCACCCTGTGAGGCAGGATCATTATTATCGCTGCTGTACAGATGAGGAAACTGAGCTCAGAGAGGTGTGCGACTTGCCTGAGGTCACACAGCCAAGAAGCAGTGGCATTCCCACCTCTCCACTTTGGGTGATTAACGGTGTCCCAGGTTGTCTCCCCAACTAGGTGGTGAGCGACTCAAGCGAGAGTCATCCTGAGTCCTCCCTCTGTCCCCAGAACCTGAGAAAGCGGGGCCTGGCTGGGTCGATGAAGGTTTGCTCAGTGAACACATCTGCCCCTGGATTCCTGCCTTCCAGCTGTGCCCTGCGGCGCCCCTCCCCCAACGCCCTTCCCAGTCCGTATGTGGCCAGTGCTCTGTGGTCCCCAGAGCCGGCTCTTCAGGGAGGCCTGGGGTTCCCCAAGAAACCCCTGAGCCTCTCTCTCCAGCTGCTTGTTTGGAGGTTGGCCCCCAATGAAGTTCACGTTCCCAGGGGCCCAGGACCTGCCTCTCTCGGACCCTCCTCAGAGCCCGGGCATCACAGGAAATGCTCGACACTCAGCAGAATGGAACATGCGCCAGTGACAACTGACCACTGATGTCTGGGTCCCAGTTCCCCCAACGCACACGTCACCGTGTCCCTCCTGGGAACCCAGGGTCATCCAGGCCTGGGCTCACATCCCCTGCTGCCACTGGTGAGCCGAGTGACCTGGGACCAGTCAGCTCACCCCTCAGAGCCCAGACTCCCCTGCAGAAAAGTGGGAGCAGCAGTGCCCCCAGTGGACAGTGTGAGGGCTAATGGGGTTCAGCATGTGCCCCGCCCCACACACAGTAGGCCCCACCCCCATCTCCTGCAAAGGCAGCAAACTGTAAGTTGCATCCAATTCAGAGCTTCCGAATGAATCCTTTATCCAGCAGCCTTCGAACACCCCCAGCCCCGCCCCTCCCTCCCAGGCCCCAGCCCAGCTTCCAGCCCACCTCAGCCCTGCTGCTCCGAACATAATTTGTGTAGTGTCTTCACACTTTACATCCATTATACAGAATAAATCTCCCAGGCTGTTTAAATTTCAACTTTTTATCCGCCCCCCCCCGCCCCGCCCACAAAAGCAATGGCTGCATTTGGCAAAGGTCACACATAAAGCGCAGGATACAGGACAGGAAGAGGAGGCCAGGACTCGATCAGGGAACAGGTGCCATTCGTTAGGGAAATCGCAGCCCTCCTTCCAAGGAGCACGCGCTCTTCCAGGGCTGCAAACCCAGAGAGAAGGCACTTTTCTCCCCGAAGCCTCAGAAATGCGCGATGTGGGAGCTCCGAGCTGGGCGGCTGCTACAGCAATACCGTGAGCTCTGGCTGTTGAGCGCCTGCTTCCTTGGGCCCCGAGCCCCGCACAGCCCGGAGTGTTATCCCCCCTGCACGGTGGGGGCCACGCGACACTGAGAGGAAGGGACTCGCCCAGGATGGCGCAGGGCACTAAGAGTGGGGCTGGGAGCCCAGCCCAGGTCTGCTGGCTCTCGGGTCCCTGCTCCTCTCCGGATTCTCTGCTCCCTGGGAACGCGGGAGGATCGCTATGGGAAAGGTGAGCAGAGAAGTCAGCCCTGTCTAGGCGGACGCCCATCAGGCTTTGGGTTCCATCTTGGTACCAGAAACCTTAAGTACAGGCCAAAAAAACACAGAAACAAAAAACCATTGATTAATTAGTGCAGCCAACCTGTGTGTTTGTCTGCAGGATGTGCGCAGAGCGCAGTCACAGAACGGATTCTGAAGTGATCCCCCTCTTCACCTCCAGGGGCAGCAGAGCCCACCTGATCTGAGACCAGCCCCATGACCCCCTCCCCACCTCCCTCCCCAGCTATCTCTCTCCGTGTCAGAGGAGGAACGAAGGGGACGGGAAGCCAGGTCTATCTTTATCCTTGGGGTGTCTGTGCCTTTCCATAGGACGTGAGTAACAGGATGACGGCAGCCTCTGTTCACTGCAAATGCCCTAGAGGCAGAAACTTCTCCTGGCCCAGAGCACGTGGGTGCTCGCACACCCTCCTCAGAGGTGAAAGGACTTCCTGGGGCAGAGCGAGGGCAGGTGGTCTGGCCCAGGTCAGCCAGAAACCCAGAGGAACGGCGGGCACCCCTCCAGATGGGCTGGAGGGACCAGTCTGGAGGGACCAATGAATAAATGCTCTGAAGAGGGGCACGTGACCAAATGGGAGACTAAATCTGTGCCTGACTGACCGTCTACACAGATCCTGCAAGGATGGTGGAGGGAAGGAGGGAGCAAGATTGGATGGACCCCAGAGAGCAGACAGAGGGAAGCCTCGGGGCGGGGGAAGCAGAGGTCTTCCCCGCGCTGTCTCCGTTGGTCTGGCTGCTGTCCTATGGAGGAGCTCCATCATGATCACAACCTCAACCTGACCTCATGAGGGTGAGATGTGAAGCACAGAGAAGTTAGGTAACTTGCCGCACATCACACAGCTCATGGGGGCAGAACTGAATCCCAGCCCAGACACTCGGCTCCCACAACACGCCTCGGGCTGCTTCCCCAAATCTGCCGTGGGCCTCCAGGCTCGCCAAGAGACTTGGCCTCCTTTATAAATTTAATTAACTCCAGCTCTTTATATCAGAATAAAACCTTGCCAGATTCTTCTAAATTGCTCCAACGTTCCGGCATTGGGTTCACCATCAAATCGTTCCATGTGCTTAGGGCTGGGTGTTGGCTGGGAGCTCTTGTCTCTTCTGATGATTGTTTCTGACGTGTTTTAGTTTGTTCAACTCTCCTGTCCCTGCCGTGCATTGGGGTCCCAGAAGGCCAGGCAGCTGCACTCTGTCCCCAGGCTGAGGACGAAAGGAGGGTGGGGCATCTTTGCAGGCGGGCACCTCCCCCTGCCACGGCTCCCAGCACCCTCACTCCACCCCCCGGGCCAGGGGCATCCAGGGCCCCTGTGCCCCCAGACCGTGCCTGCAGCTTCCCCTCCCCAAACCCCAACTCTCCAAGAACACGTGCTGCTCCCCAAGTACTCCTGACAGGCCCGTGGCTCCCAGGCCCTTGCATAGGCTGTTCCCTTTCCCGGGCCATTCCACATCTTCTTCATGTGCAGAAATCCTGCTCATCCCTCAAGACCCAGGCACGAATAGAGGGTGGGGAGGAGCTAACAAATTTACCCTCCTGCCATGTGCCAAGGGCCCTGCGAGAGGGGAGCACCTTCAGCGAGTCCACTGCCACCTGGGCACCGATCACAGAGTGGGCTGCATTAGCCCATTTTACAGATGGAGAAACTGAGGCTCTGAGACACTGAGTAACCTATTCAAAGTCACCCAGTGGTCAGTGGCAGGGCTGGGATAACTCTGACCGGGTCGGCCGACCCACAGACCAGCCTTGTCCACCAGCCCTGGCTCTGGGCATCCTCCTGACCCTGGGAAGGGCATCACTCCTTCCTTCATGTCTCCTGGAGCATTACTGAGCATCCTTTCCTCATGGTCGTTCCCTGTGTGTCTGCCTCTATCCCTGACTTGTCCCCCCTCAAGGAGAGGAGCAGACTGAATTCTTCTCTTGCTCACTCTGGGGGTCGAGGACAGCCAAGTGGCCCCATCCCATTCCCATGTCCTGGTGCCCAACTCTGCCCCAGAGGGAGACAGACCCCAAGAGGATACAGCTGTACTTGCCTAGGTTAAGCCTCCGTGTTTGTGTCCAGTTCATTTTTCCCATGTTCAGCTTCTCATGAGGGGCTGGGGGGCTCAGGCAAGAAGGGTGGGTGAGTCACGTGGGAGCAGATTTAAGTTCAGCAGCAGCAGCCTGATGTGCCCAGTAGTGGGACAGGTTCCCCTGTTTGGTGGTGAGCTCCCCATCCCTGCAAGAGTTCAAGTTATTACAGGACAGTGAAGAGAGTGTTTCCTGCATTACCAGGGGTGCTGGACTAAGGCGGCTTCCTGTGCTAAGATTCTGACTGCAGGGTGTCTATTTCAATGCCACGTTCCTCCGGATTGATTCTGTGATTCCAAGGGTTCGGTAAGTGAGGCTCCAGGTCTTCGCCAGAGTTTCCTTATTTCTGCAGCTCTCAGGCTCGTGAGTCCTCGAATGCTCCTGTGAGTCTAGAATTCTAGGATTCTGTGAAAGGGACCAGATGCTCAGGTTCTGTGATTCAAAGACTGTGTGAAAGCATCTGTGAGTCTGTGAAAGATGCTCTAATTCCAAGATCCCATGCATTGCAGATGCCATGAAAGGGGCTGACAGATCTGAAAATCCTGGGCTGGGAGAGAAGGAAGGTTCCACAGCCCTCCACTCCCCGGTTTCAGCGTCTGCAGGGGGAGGACACTGGGAGCTCCTCTCAGCACTAACATGCGGGGTCCCCGGGAGCCCTCATCTCCACACTCCCCCTCCTCACCTGGCTCGCCCCCTCAGGTCCCCCCATGCTGAGGGGGTGACACGGGTCCTGAAGCCCCAGGGACAGAGCCCATGTGACCAAACATTGATGGATGTGCCCCAGATGAGCCCTTTGCTGTTCTGTCCTTGTTTTCCTCTTGCATTAATTATGAGGAACAGCCTTTGCTGAGTGGAATTTTCTGGTGCATCTCCCGCCATATAAGCAGCTGGGGACAGGAAGCCAGGAGCCCACTCTCATTTCTGTTCTGTTCGAGTTTCCTGGTCCTCTCGACCTGCTCCACGGAGCTCTTGTCCTATGTTCACTGTTTAACCTGGGCGCTCTCAGTGGGCTCTGAGCACCGGCTGTCCTGCCGGGTTCACTCTGGCTTGTCTGGAAGGAACTGGATCCCAGGGAGGGAGACATGGGAGACAGGCAGGGAGGGGCCGGAATTCTGGAGGCTGGGTCCACAGTCGGTCCTCCAGGACGTCCCAGGGCGGCCCCCTCCCACCCACCCCGACCTCAGTGGGCAAGTGGGTGTCCTGGGCACCGGCGGCAGAGAGGGAACCCGGAGCCCAGAGCCCAGCAGACTTGGCTGTGGAAGAGAGAACCACGGGTGGCTGGGGTTAAATCTACCGCAGCCTGGGTGCAGAGGCCTGCACGTGAGGGAGGGGGAGTCCCTCGGGGCCCGAGGCGAGGGCACCCACCAACCTGCTCTCTGTGGTCCAGACGGCAGGAGCATCTCTGGCAGCTGCTGCCCGGTCCCTTCTGGTCAGATGTGAACAGAGGGGAGCCCACACCCACCCCAGGCCAAGGCAGGACAGGCCTTTGGCTCAAGGACCAGAGACCGGGCTGCCTCCATGTGGAGAGATGCTGTGAGGCCAGAGCATCAGGGGACCGATCAGAACTGCGCAGCCCCATTACCCTCTGGCCTGTTTCCCACCTCACGGGGCTGAGGTGGCGGCTGCAGTAACCGCACAGACAGCTGGGGTGACACAGACAGCTGGGGTCAGGGCCGAGGGGAGAGAACCCAGGGCCTGGGGGCCTAAGGGAGGGGCTGGCCTGGGAGAGAAGGGGGAGGGGGGCGGAGGGGGATTGTGTTCGGAGCCCCCACCCCTCACCTGTGACGGGCACTTCACACACTCCGTCTTCTGTAATCCTCACTCACAACAGCCCTGGGAGCCTCTGTTATTATCTCCATTTTTCAGATGAGAAAACTGGGTGTCCACAATGATATGACATGTCCAATTCACCAGCCATTCAGTGGCAGGGCCAGAATTCCCACCCAGGCCTGTCTGGCTCCAAAGCAGGTGGTTTTCCTTGTGCCCCAATCAAAGCAGACATGAAATACCCAACATTGACAGGCTCCATCAGGCACAGGCATCAGGCCCACAGGAAGGGCCCTGGAAACTGAAGCTCAAACCGTGGTCTGCTCACTTCCTAGATGTGTGCCTTGGGCCTCCCTCAGCCTCAGTTTTCTCATCTGTAAAATGGGAGTGATGACCCTAACTGTGGGGATAGCATGAGGGTTAGAATGAGACCTGTGTGCCAGGGACACAGTGGGCTGTCAATAAACATCAGCTGAGGCAAGATCTGAGGCTGGGCTCTGAGCTGCCTGCTGGCTCCTTTCAGGGAGCTCTCTTGTTTCCTAACTCTTTGTGAATCCATTCATCTGTCCATCCATCCACCCATCCACCCATCCACCCATCCATCTATCCACTCATCCATCCACCCATCCATCCACACATCCATCCACCCACCCATCCACCCATCCACCCATCCACCCACCCATCCATCCATCCAGTTGTTCTCTTGCTGATTTACAGCATGAACCTAGAACTGCTTTGTGCAGGAGGGAGACACTATGAGGGATAAGACTGTCACTGATGCCCGAAGGCCCTTCCAGCCCCGTGAGAATGACCATAGGTAGAGGTCTGGTGGAGTCCCAAGGGAGCACGACAGGAGGGAGGGGCGAAGTCACCACCAGCCTCAGCAGAGGAGGAAGGGCATTCTGGGCAGAGGCACGGCGTGCGTAGAGGAAAGGAGGAACAGAAGAGCCTGGCTTATGTGAGGAAGAGCTCACTGCGGCTGGATCCCAGGTCCAGCACCCGGTGGGTGTGTCATGGGGGAGCAGAGAGAAGACACAGCCTGAAAGGAGGCGGGGCCAGACTCAGAGAAGCCTTGAATTCCAGGCCAAGAAGGTTGAACTTGAGCCCACAGGCAGTCAGGAGCCACTGAAGGTTCTTGAGCTGGGGCGTGGCAGGAAAATTCACATATTAGAAAGCACCTTCCAGCAGCAGGACAGGAGTGAGGAGACCAGCTGGGAGGCTGGTGCATCTCCTGGGCCCAGTACTTTAGGGCCTTCCTCTCACAGAGGGTTTCCTGGCACACAGGGACCACAGGTTGGATGACTCGGGTGCAAATAGCAGGGCGGATGGGCTGAGCAGTGGTTCAGGGTCAGTTCAACCCAGAGCCCAGCGCGTGACCCAACCCACAACCGCACAGCTCACACAGCCCCACAAGGTCCAAGGGACCCCTGGAGTCCACGCCTCCCCCAGTTCTCCCCCCCGCAACGGCCTCATCACCAAGGGGACTGTTCCAGCCCCTCCCCCTCCCCCCGTCCTTCTCAGCAGGTGCGCTCACTCCTCTGCCCAGAGAAACCCCAAGCCTCAAAACAGAAACTCCCTAGATTTCCTGACACCAAACATACAAAGCCCCCGGCACCCACACCGCCCTCCCTTTCCTTCTCCTGGAGATGGAGATGGTCCCCTCCCTCCGCCGGGGCTCAGACGTGCTGTCAGGCCCCTCCCACCCGCCTCGTCAATCTGTCCAGGGGAAGAGGGAGAGGCAGCTTTAATCTCTTTGTCTATCTGTCTGTCTGTCTGTCTGTCTATCTATCTATATTTATTTCTCTCTAGCTCTACAGTCCCCTCCCTTCACACCTGATTCATATTTGGTTATATTCAAGTCTCTCTCTCCTTATAACAAACAGCAAACAAACCTGAACCCCGTGTCCCTGCCAGCTGTGTCCCTCTCTTTCCCCTCACAACCTAAATTCCTGAACCAGTCGTCCACACTGGTTGTCTCCCCCGCACACTCCTGTGCCCACCGCAGACCCCATGCGGCCCCTGTGACACTGCTCTTGTTGAGGCCACTCTGACCTCCATGCTGGTTCAGCCAGTAGCCACCTCCAGCCTGCAGCCACCACCACGTGACTGGCTTCTTCCCACCCTCAGCCCTGTCCATAACCACGCAGAGGCCAGAGGGACCTTCAGACTCAAATCTGCTTGGGTCCCTCCCCTGCTCACACCCTGCATAGCAATGCCATGCTCAGGATAACATCCCAACTCCCTGGCATAGCTCTGCTGCCCCCACCACCATTTACTGGATGGATGGATGGATGGATGGATGAGGATGAGTGCGGTGGACAGATGACTGGATGGTTGGATGGATAGATGGATGAGAATGGCTGGAGAGGTGGATGATAAATGGATGGATGGATAGAGGATACATGGATGGAGGATGGATAGAGGCTGGGTGGATGATGGATGGTTGATACATGAGCATATCAAGGACAACACATCTAACACTCAGAGCTGGTTCAGAAGCCCCCAGATTGCACCAAACTGTCCTGCATGACCAGCAGGTCTTCACCCAATGAGAAGACAAAATCTCACACAGGATGAAGCCATACTGTTCCGGGGACTTCACCTGCCTTTTCTGTTGCTCCTCGCAGCCACACCCCTATGAGGTGGGTCTCTTGATCTCAGTCTACAATCAAGGATATGGTGACTCCAAGTGGCTACGTCACTTGCCCAGTGGGTGGCCGAACTACCGAGGCGGCCTGGCCCAGAGCTGTGAATGTGAGGAGGGCGCCCCTGGGGCTGCTCGCATGGGGTTGTGCTGAAGATTGGGTGACAGCTCTCTTCCTGGCTGAAAGCCACCGGGTCACCTCACCCAGAATAAGCTCCCTATGCTCACGGTGACACTAATACTAATAATAACACCACCATCCGTTGCTGCCGCATCTCCGGGCCAGCCCTCCACCCGCTTCACCTGCTTCAACCCCCGCCACTGACCCGCGAGCCGCTTGCTACCGCTCATCCCACGTTACAGAGGAGGAAACGGAGGCTCACGAGGTGCAGTGAGCTGCCCAAGGTCCCCCGTCCCACCACCGGCAGAGCCAGGCTGGACCCCAGGGATCTCGCTCAGGCTCGTGGGCCTCCTCAGTGCCTCCCGAGCTCCAGTAGCTTCTCTGACCCTCCCGTGTATTCGCCGCCTCCACCCTCCACCTGCCCGATATCGATTTTGATTCAATCATTCCCTTTAAATTGACTTGAAATGACCTCCCTTTTCCAATTTGCCTCAGCCTGAGCAATAACGTCCATGAAATCAAGGGTTTAATGCATTAATCGCGTGTGAGTATTTTTTCTGATACCCATTAAAATAAATACATGACTGGTAAAATATAAAATACTAATGTTTGTCCATGCAGCACCCGCAGTCACTCTCAGACCCCCACTCCCTAGGAGGCCTCGGGACCGCTGCTGGAGAGTCCGGGAGGAGGGGGAGAAGGTGGCATCTGGGCAGTGGATGTGGCCTGGCCTCTCCCAGCCCAGCCCGGCCCAGGGCAGCGGCCGTTTCTTTCTCCTGGGGAGGCCCCACCCTCATCTGCCGCCCCAGGCTGGGTCTTGGAAAGGGAAACACCGTGGCAGCTGGACGGGGTCCACTGACCACAGGCCCCATGAGGGAGGGCCCCGGGGGAAGGGACCAAAAGGCCGTGATGGCCTTAGCGGCCCTTTAAAATAAGATGCATGCAGGATGCTCATCACACCCCTCCTTCCTCCCAAAGGAAGCCCCAGGCACCAAGGATCAGAATTCCCCGCTCTGCACCACCTCAGGGAGAGAAGCCCGGAGGTGCCTTCTGTTCCTGTGCAAAGGGTCCTGCCAGAAATGAAGACAGGAAACTACAAAGGAAAATCTGACAGCAAGAAAAGGGAACAGAGCCTTCCAGAAAGGCAGCCACATCCCCAACCAGCTGCAGGAAACGTGGTGGGGTGGGGAACGGGCAGAAGAGCTTCCAGGCTGGAGTTGGGGCTACAGGGATGGGAAAAGTGTGCTGAGATGGGGTGTCTGCCCTGGGCCTACGAGAGGGGATGTGGTCAAGCTAAAGGAAGTCCAGATGTAGCACCGGCGGGGGCGGGGACCCCAATTCAACTGCCCCAAAGAGTTTGTGGGGGAAGGAAAGTTTTCCACTGGGAAAGAGAAGCATCAGGGGCCACGTGGGGCAGACAGGCCTGAGTTCAAGTCCCAGCTGGGTGCTGGGTGTGGGTACAGGGCAGGGTTGGACCCATCTGGGAAGCAGGGTTGAGGTCAAACTGGGCATGAATTTATCTGCAGTCATGTTCTCCCAGTGGGGCAGCTAGAAAGGGCTGATGCTGGCACTGGAGTTTCGGGGAGGGTCACAATGAAAAAATGCCTACTGTGTGCTGAGCACGGGCCAAGGCACGTTCCACAGCAGCATCTCAGCAAGCCCTTGGTAGAAGCAGACGAGGACGCAGGAAGCACCAATCCCCCCCTCACAGAGGGACGGGGAGCCTCAGAGAAGGGGAGGGACTCATCCAGCATCTCGTGTGCCAGAGGCCAGAGCCAGTCTCCCACCCAGGCCTGGACAGAAGCAGGGTCTCCTTGGAATGCAGGTTCCAGAGCCCCCACCCACTTGAAGATCTGCCAGATGGAGGCAAAGAGGGAGTGAAAATAGCAGGGAATTTGGAGGTAATGGGCCTGGCTTCCAATTCCATTTCCAGCTCAAGTGCCTTGAGCAAATCCTGCACATCTCCGAGTCTCCATTTAACACCTCCAAAATCCTCCCTGCTCCTCACTCGTAGCCCAGTGCTCTGCACACACCCGTCTGTAAAATGGGTCTGTAAAATGATCACTGTCAAGTTAGAAAACCCATGGAAAGCTTCCGGCATACAGTAGGTACCCAAGAAATGGTAGCTCAGTAGAGGACCAAGGCTGCCCGGACCCAAATCCCCAGAGATTGCATCCCCGTAAGCAGAGCAGCCCTTCCCCAGGCCAGCATACCTGATGCCAGTCAGGCTCCAGTGACCAAGCCTCCCAGCCACGAGGCAGCTCTGAAGAGGGTGAGGCATCTCCTCCTAGCACAGAAGTCCCCTCCCCATGTCTGTCTTCTCCCACATAATTATATTTGCAACTGGGACAGATGAGGTGTTGGAATTTTCATCCCATTTTTCGCAGACCTTTGAGCCAGGATATACCCACGCAACTGAAAAAGGAGAAGTTCAAAGCCATCCTCTGAGCGGGAGTTAACCATCTTCCCTCCCTTGTAAATCTACTAATGAACTGTAATTGCAAAGGTAGACCCTTCATTGAAATCTGATAACCAATTCACTTTGGGGCAAAGCTGTTCCCAAGACTTGAGGAAGGAAAGAAGTGTATATTAATTAGCTTAATTCTTTATCTATATAAAAATCAAGAAAACAGAAATATTGACTAGAGAACAACTTGCCAGTAGACAGTGGCTGCCCTGAGGAGATGCTGATTTTCCTTTTTTCTGGGACTTGTTTATAACCTTCTGTTGATCAAACCTGGATTGGAGAGAACGTGGGAATTACGTGGAGCGGGTGGATGGAATGAGGCCCTGGAGCAGATGTGGGGAGAATTGGGATGAGTTCGCAGCAGGAGTTTGGGTTAAAAAGACCTCAAGGTGCCCGCCCCTCTCTTTCTCCGAGTCTGACAAGATGGTCCTTTTACACTCATCCCCTCTCAGGGAAGAATGTTTTCCTCAGGAGGGTTGCCGTGTAGGCGAGGCTGTGCCAGTCAGGGATCCAGTGTAGGCTGGGTTCCTAGAAGCAGAGTAGGATGGGAACCTGTGGGCAAGTGGCTCGTGGAGGGGGCTCTCAGGAGGGGGGCGAGGGAAACAGGGGAGGAAGGAGAGAAGCCAGGCAAGGCTGAGGGCTCAGCTCGGGTCTGGTCCCAGCCTGAGCCCACGGGGAGCCCTGGAGCGTGGTGCCCCTCCAGCAGTGAGCTGGGCCTTTTGTACCTGTGTCCACTGGTCATTAATTGGAGGTCACCAACTGGGGAGAATGTAACCTCAGCCCTTTCAGGGTGAGTTGGAAGTCAGCTCCCTTCAGCTGAGATTAATACTCACCTCCACTAGAGCACGGGTGCACTGGCCCAGGGAAGAGAATCTTGCATGGCAGCCCCCATACCTGTTGTGGGTTGAAAAAATTCATGTGTTGTGGGACTTCCCTGGTGATTCAGTGGTTGAGACTCCTCGTGTCCACCTCAGGGGGTGCGGGTTCGATCCGTGGTCAGGGAACTAAGATCCCACATGCCGCAGGGCACAGCTAAAAAAAAAAAATTCACGTGTTGAACTGTCCTCCAAGAATTCATATGTTGAAGTCCTAACCCCAAGTAACTCAGAATGTGACCTCATTTGGAGATAGGGAATTTACACAGGTAACAAGTTAAAATGTGGTCATTAGGGTGGGGCCCTAGTTCAACATCACTAAGTTCCTAATAAAAAACAAGAAATTTAGACACAGACATGCGCGCAGCGAGAAGGACGTGTAAAGATGAAAGCAGAGACCAGGCTGATGTTTCTTCACACGCCAGCAAACCCCCCACAAGAGAGGAGAGAGGCGAGGGACAGACGCTTCCTCACAGCCCTTGAAGGAACCAACCTTGCTGACACCTCGATCGGGGACTTCTAGCCTCTTGGAACTGTGAGACAATGAACTTCTGATGTTTAAGCCACCCAGTCCACCTTGTTATGGCAGCCCGAGAAAAGAAATATAAGGCTCAACTCTGACTCTGAACATGATTCTGCCCATGCAGCATCCAGGCCTTGCCTTTGATATCAGCTTCCTAATCTTCCTTGAGAAACCTCTGGGCAGCCCTCTAAGTCCTTGGGGGTCCTGCAGAAATCACTCCACCCTCATATCAACCTGGCCAACCAGAGTCCTGTATCTGCCTGGCCACAGTTATTGGTTCAGAAATGAGCACATGACCCAACCTGAGCCAATGAGGCTGAATTCTGGGACTTTCTATGGACTTGGAGACAGCAGGGTGTAAGCATGGTCCCAGCTGTGGGACCACCTAGAAGAAAGGGCCTGCAGCAATGTGAGGCCTCCATGACAGAGACTCACAGGAATGGAGACCTGATGACATAATTTATTTAACTAATAGGATTTCATTTCCCCCATCATCCTAATTTCTATCTATGTGTATACATTGCATCAAATGTATAGCTGTTTCAGATCAATTTGGGAACATAAATTTTAAAACTACAAAAATTGGGTAGATTCAGACTGTAGTCCAGGGTGATCTTGAACTGGGAAATAAGACTGCATTATTAAGGAAAAACTAGAGTGATCATTCATTGAAGTTGAATTATATACTACATGTGCTGAGCATTAATGCATTTGTTTTACATGCATTACCTTAAGCCCCAGAGTCATCCCTCTGAAGTAGGTCCTGTTATTCCTTCACTTTTTCAGTTGAAGAAACTTGTGTTATTTTCAACCAGCCATTTCACTACCCTGATACCAAAAACAAAGATAAAACACAAAAAGAAAACTACAGACCAATATTCCCTGTTTCTGTCTCCTGCTTTCCTGTGCATTTCCTGAACAATTTTTAGCCTTCAGTTTTGATTTATCTATGGTGTTTTTAGTCTATATCTCTTTTTATAGCTTCTTTAGTGTTTGTTCTAGGTGTTACATTATATCTACATCACTTATTACAGTCTCCTGGTGGCATGATTTTACCAGTTTGAGTAAATATAGAAAACTTACCTCCCTTTACCCTCCCCCATTTAAAACATAAATGTCTTAACTATTTCTTCCATATGAATTTTGAACCATTTCAAATAGGGTTATAATTCTCGTTTCAACCATCAAAAACAATTTAGAAAACTTAAGAGGAAAAGTCTATTGTATTTACCCATATTTTTGCTTACTGTGTTCTTTCTTCTTCTTGGTATTCCAAGATTCCTTCGTTTATTGTTTCCTTTCCACTTAGAGAATTTTTTAACCATTCTTTTAGGGTAGGACTGCTGGCAACAAACTATCTTAGTCTCCCTTCATTTGAGAATGTCATGGCTTCCTCTTCATTTATGAAGGATGTTTTCACTGAATATAGGATTCTAGGTTGACAGTTCTTTAATTTCAGCACTTGAATATATTTTCCACTTATTCCTAGCCTCTGCAGTTCCTGAAGAAAAATAAACTGTCATTCTAATATTTATCCCTATTGATAAGGTATCAGTTCTCTCTCTCTGCTTTCAAGACATTTTGTTCAATTTTTAGAAGTTTGACTATAATGTGTCTTGGTGTGGATTTCTTTGGTTTTTCTTATTTGAGATTCGTTCAGCTTCTTGAATGTCTAGGTTTATGTCTTTTGCCAAATTTTGGAATTTTTCAGCCATTATTTCTTTGACTACTCTTTCAGATCACCACCCACACTTCTCTTCTCCTCTGGGATTCTAATGATGCAAATGATAGATCTTTAGTTATAGTTCCATAGATCCTTGAGGCTCTGGTTTTTCTTCCTCCAAATATATTTTTTCTTTGTTATTCAGATTGGGTGATTTCTACTGCCCTGTCTCCAAGCTGACTGACTCTTTTGTCTCCTCCATTCAGCTATTGAACACATACATTGACTTTTTTATTTTGGTTATTGTTATTTATGACACAGAATATAGTCTATCTTGGAGAATGGTCCATGGGCATTTGAAAATTAATGTGTGTTTTGGATGGGGCATTCTGTATATGTCAATTAGATCCTCTTGATTGTTTGCTCTGCTCTAGATTTTTGCTGATTTTCTGTGTATTAGTGGTATCAATTGCTGAAACTGTGGTTTTGAAGTCACCAGCTATAATTTTGGATTTGTCTGTTTCTCCTTTCAATTTTATCAGTTTTTGCTTCATGTATTTTGAGGCTCTATTATTTGGTGCATATATATTTAGGATTGTTATGTCTTCTTGGTGAGTTGATTCTTTTAACATTATGTAATGTCCCTCTTTCCTCTCTGTCTAGTAATTTTCTTTGCTCTGAATTCTACATTATCTGATATTAATATGACCACTCCTGGGTTTCTTTTTTTAATTACCAAGAGAATTTAATGGAATCTCTATAGTCCAGACCAGAGAAAGATGAAACCCTGCCTAAGGTTCCAGATTCTGGGAACCAATTCCAGGCTGGACACTGCTTTTGGGGGATGGATGATGTTCCTACCCTAGTCCCAGGGCTTGAGGGAGCTCAGTGCAGCTCCTCAGACCAGAGCCCTGCCCACAGCAGTGTTGAAGACTTGGGGGTTGGAACTGGCTGACTGGCTGGGACCCAGTGCTGAGGATGTGACATCTCAGTCACCAGTCACTGAGGCTCCTGGTGAGAAGGGCTGGGTGATGCCTGTCCATCTTCATGGTTTTGTTCCAGGTAAGGAAACTGAGGCCAGGCAGAGGGTTTCAAAGGGGCAGCTCAGCTAGATGCTCAGAAGTTGGGTTTGGCTAGGATTCAGCCCAGGACCCTGGCCTGGCCTGCCATGAGAGCCCATTCCCCTTCCCGCCCAGGAGGATAGTCAGCTGAGGGGGTTAGCCTTGCCCTGTCTGACATCGTGTTGAGGGGTGAGGCAGTTCAGTCTGCATGGTACACAGGACCACAAAGCCTGGGGGCATCACAAGGCCTAGGATCTGGTACTTCAGGTAGGAGAGGTACCTGTCCCAGCCCAGTATCAGGCTGTTGGTGTAGGTGACTCAGAACTGGGGGTAGGTAGGAGCCATGAATAGAAATTCACCAGCTGCTCAGCTGGCCTCACAAACCAGTCAGCCTTGAAGAATTCCCAGAACTTGTCCCACAGCTCCTGGCAGCTCTCAGCCAGCATCCAGCCCTCCAAGAAGTACCAGAGACCCAGCACAGGGAAAACCATCAACTGGTTGACAAGGACCTTCCTGAGGATGTTTAGGAGGCCACAGCTGTTGGACACAGGGAGCAGGTAGTCCAGGCAAAGGTATCAGCATTGTATGAAGGGGCCCATGCTGTAGGCCACCACAAATGTGCTTGATGAGCACCTTGGGTCAAACTTCTGTCAAGGCCAGGCACAAATCTCCCAGGACTGGTAGGTATTGTCCCCGGCCTCCATGAGAGTGCCACAGCCCAAATTATTGGTGATGAACAGTGCATGGCCTTGGAACAAGGGCTGCCCTGCAGCCTACAGGCCACACAGCCAGTTCCAACCACCATATACCATCACCTGCCCCTACTTCTTTAATCAACATTTTCATGGTGTATCTTTTTCCATTCTTGTAATTTCACCCCATCTATGTTGTTGTATTTGAAGTGAGTTACTTGTACATAGCATATTGTTGGATCATGTGTTCTTGGGGTAATTGTTTATTTTATTTTGGTTTTGGTCTACTCTGCCAATCTCTGCCTTTTAATTAGTGTATTTAGCCCATTTACATTTAATTAGTGCTATGTTAGGGCTTAGGGCTATGATGTTATTTTTAATTTTCTGTTTGGTTTCTTTGTTTCCTATTCCTCTTTATCTTTCTACCTTCCTGTGCATTACCTGAACATTTTTTTAGGATTCCATGTTGATTTTTTTAGTGTTTTGAGTCTATCATAGTTTTATTGGTGTTTGCTCTAAGTATTATGAGATATGTACATAACTTATTGTACTCTACTGGTATTGATGTTTTACCACTAAGAGTTAAGTGTTAACACCTTACTTCCATTGAGATCCCTTTACCCTTCACACTTTTTAAGTATCATAGACTTAAACACTCCCCTTAGAGATATTGAATACCACAGTAGATGGTTTTTAAATTTTGCCTCTACCACAAAATATGTAAGAAATCTCATGAGAGAAAGGATTGCATATTCTATTTACTCCTATCCATTCTGATAGTCTTCATTCCTTTTTGAATTTCCAAGCCTCCTTCTGCTACCATTTTCTTTCTGTTTAGACAATTTCTTTTAATCCATTCTCTAAGGATACATTTTCTAGCAATAAATTCTCTTAGCTTTTCTTCATCTGAAAATGTCTTTACTTTCCCCTAATTCTTGAAGGATATTTTCACCAGATATAGAATTCATGGTTGACAGTTCTTTTCTTTCTGTACCTGAAAAACTGTTGTACCACTTAACCTGAGCCTCCACAGTTTCAAAAGAGATATCCACTGTCATTCAAACTAATGTAACTTATAAGTAACAGGTAGTTTCTTTCTGGATGCTTTCAAGACTTTTTCATTGTCTTTAGTTTTTGAACATTTAATTATAATGACTTGGCATCAGTTTCTCTGAGTTTATCCTATTTGGGATTTGCTCAGCTCTTGAATCTGTAGGTGTACATGTTTCTTTAAATTGGGGAGGTTTTAGCCATTATTTCTTGAAATACATTTTTAGTCCCACTCTCTCTCCTCTCCTTCTGAGACTCTAATGATATCATTGTTAGTTCTTTTGCTATTGTCCCTCTGGTCTCTGAAACTCTGTTTATTTGTTTGTTTGTTTCAGTCTATTTTCTCTCTGTTGTTCAGATTGGGTAAATCTGTTGATCCATCCTCAAGTTCACTGATTCTATCTTCTATCATCTTCACTCTACTGTCAAGCCATTCACAGAGTTTTTTATTTTTGTCATTGTATATTTTAGTACTATAATTTCCATTTGGTTCTTTTTTATAACTTATATTTCTTTGCTGAGATGTTTTTCATTTGTTTCCAGAGAATTCATAATTGCTTATTGAATCATTTTTGTGATGGCTGCTTTAAATCCTTGTCAGATTACTCCAACATTTGATTCATCTCAGTGTTGACATCTGTTGATTATCTTTCTCATTCAAGTTGTGATTTTTCTGGTTCCCGGTATGATGAGTTGTTTTTTGTTTTGGGGGTTTTTTTGTATCCTGGACATTTTGTATATTATAAGACTCTGGATTCTATTTAATCTTTTATTTCTTTTGGTTTGTGTGTGTGTGGCTTTTTGGTTTTTGTGCAGGGGGGTTGTTTGTTTGTTTGTTTTGGCAGCTGTTATAGCAAGAGGCCAGATGGGTGTATATGCTCAGCTCCCCCCAGCATGCCTGGAAATTGGACACCAACTCTACCCTCTTGTTGCTGCTGAATGCAGATATTAAGCTCAGCTTCCCAGTGCCCTACTGACACCAGGGATGGGAAAGCCGAGGGCTGACTCATGCCGCTTTGTTGCTGCAGGGTGGAGGCAGGAGCTGAGCTTCCCACTGGGTCCTGCTGACACCAAGGGAGGGGAAGAAGAGAAGCAGAGTGCCAACTAGCCCTTCCACCACCCCCTCATTCTGCCTAATTGATGCCAGGTGGGGAGACTCTTCTCTCTGGGTCCCACTGATACCAGCTGGATGATGGATGGGGGCATTGATTGTGAATAGCTGCACCTTCTATCACCATAAGTCTCATTGCTGCCAGGTGGGAGCAGATGCTTAGCTCATGACTAGACCCATCTGACACTACTCTGGCAGGGGAATCAGAGCATCTACGCTTCCTTGCAAAGGGGGTGGGGTCAGGGGGGACATCAGCTTCCTGCTCAGTCCCACTAAAAATGCAGAGGGGTGGGGGAAAGA
>NW_006788818.1:1178068-1187639 GCF_000442215.2 Lipotes vexillifer | reverse complement strand
AAAGAGTAGTTTTTCTGTTGCTTTTTGACTGGAGTAAGGCAGATTTTGACAAAAAGTTTTTCTGCTATTAGGCCACCCTTTTCCCAGTCCTTTGGCTAGAGTGGCAGCTTTTTCTTGGAGCTTTTTTAGTCTGTGTCTATTTGTGGTTCTGGGTTGGAGGCTTCTGCAGCACTCTGTCGGGATATATGGGAGGCAATAAGTAAACCACCTCATCATTCTTCTGAGATTCCCAAGGCAGGCTACCTTCTTCTTTCCATCTTTCAGAGTCTTCCCATGCTTGTTGTTGTGTTATGTCCAGGGTTATTAGTTGTAAGTGGGAAGACCTGGGAGGCCTGGGGCTACTCCATCTTGGAAGAAACGGAAGTCCCATCCTTTAGATACGTGTTGTCATTCTTAGATATGAACACAGAAGCCCTCCCAAACCCCTACAATAGGTCAGCCCCCTTACATGTTTCCATGGCAACCCATGTGCTTCCTGTGTGGCACCATCAATTGCATGTGCATATTTATGTGTGTGGTGGGGGGAGTCTTCAACTAATATCGATTCCCATCCTTCCACCTTCAATAGAGCCCACAAGGGTCCAAGGACAAAGACAGGTCCTGCTCAGTGCTGTGCCCTGTGTGCATAGAACAGAGCCTGGAAAGGAAATGGAGAGATGCACTAAAGCACAGGGATTCGGGTGGTGGTGGGGACTCCTTTAAATAGGAGTTCATAAAAGGCCTCAAGAGGTGGTGACCTTTAGGCTAAGACCAGAAAGACACAACAACAGAGTCATGCAGGTGAAACCCTGAGCTCCCCAGTGACAAAGCCTTGCGGTGGGGATGAGTTTGATGTACTCCCAGAGCAGCAAGGAGGTCAATGGCTGTAGAAGGACCTAAGGAAATAGGTCATCCAGGTCTCTGTAGGCCAGTGGAGAAGGGGTAGGAGAGGTCATTAAAGGATCAGTGGAGGAATGAGGGGACACAATTTGACTTGGGTCTCAGGGAGATGTCCTCTGTCTACTGTGATCTGTGGGAACATAACAGGCTCCCAGTGCAGAGGCTGTTGAAACACTGGATGAGAGATGGGGTGGGGTGGGGTTGGGGGTGGGGGCCTGAGTTAGGTTAAGAGAGGAAGTTATGGGGTGGTTGGATTTGGGAATGGACAACTTTCCATCTGCAGGGGGATGTGAGGGATAAAAATGGAATAGAGTATGGAAAGCATCAGGCATATAGTAGGTGCCCCCCTATTAGAATCTGGTTTCCACCCCTCTCAGCTCAAGGCTTTCACCCTATCCCATGGCCTCTGTAGCCAGCAGGGTTTGCACAGGCAGCTCCAGCTCTGAAGGGGATACTGTCAGCTGGCTCCTGCAGAAGCCAATGGTGTTCCTGAACCTTCTGCCTGTGACTTGTGGTGGCAAGTACCAGTTGGAGCCCAACTTTTCTGTCCCGTTGCATTCCAACACTGGGGGTCCCCCAGAAGCACCTCCTCCAAAGCCTCACCTGCTGAATCCAGCCCACCTCACTTCAGGCCAATCTGTCAGCCACTGCCTGCCAGAAATCTGGCACATCATCCAGGCACTGTGGCCAAGATCCTGGTTTGAATGTACAGAAGGAGCTCATGGGTTTTGAAGCCTGCTCCGAGTCTGAAATCTCCACTGAGAATCATAGAGACAACGAGTATTAGCGCTTGGACCCCAGGCATCACGCACTCCAGCCCCTTCAACTTACAGATGGGGAAACTGAGACTCACAAAGGCAAAGGTCCTGAGGCTTAGTTACTAAAAGTACTTTAGGGGCTTCCCTGGTGGCGCAGTGGTTGAGGGTCCACCTGCCGATGCAGGAGACGCGGGTTCGTGCCCCGGTCCGGGAAGATCCCACATGCCGCGGAGCGGCTGGGCCCGTGAGCCATGGCCGCTGAGCCTGCGCGTCCGGAGCCTGTGCTCCGCAACGCGAGAAGCCACAGCAGTGAGAGGCCCGTGTACCGCAAAAGAAAAAAAAGAGTACTTTAGGGTCAGGTAGCTCTTGGATTCACATTCTAACTCTACCGCCTCATTGCTGAGATCTTGGGCAAGTGACTTTCCTCCTCTGTTGGCTTCCTCATCTGTAAAATGGGACAATACTAATAGCCAGCACTGACTCTGTGACAGGCATTGTTTTAAGCCATATATATTATATGAACTCCTCTTTAAATCCTCATAGCAACTCCATGAGGCAGGCGCCATTGTTACTCACTCCATCCTACCTGAGGAAACTGAGGCACAGCAAGCTTATGTAACTCCGTAAAGATTTATCCAGCCAGTAAATGCAGAGGCAGGTTCAAATCCAGCAGGCCTGGCCTTCAAGTCTGTGCTCTCAGACCAGATGCTGTCCTGTGTCCTTGAAGATGACTTTGAAGGGTAATTGATATATGCCTGTAAAGGCTGAGCACGGTCCCCAGCACACAGTCATTGCTCAATAAATGTTGGCTAAGGTGTCAGGGACCTCCCCCTACACAGTGGGGAGATAGCAGTAACTGAGCCAGACACAGATCCCTAAGGGGCTTCTGGTGCCATGGGAGGATGGAGGCGTGAACTGGCACTTGCAGCACAGAGGAGAGCCGACTGGAGAAGCTCGGGGGCCACGGGAGCCCAAGGAGGGGCAGTGGAGACAGAGGAGGGAACAGCATGTGCAAAGGCCTGGTGGTGAGGAGGACAGGCCTGGCCCCGGGCCCAGAAAGGAGCAGGGAGAGCCATTGTAGGCCCCGTGGGGTCCAGGAAGGGACACAGTGAGACCTGAGGGGGTTTTCAGACTCACTCTGGGGCAGACAGGGATTAGATGGGGAGAGGATTGAGCCTAGAGTCGGGGAGGCCAGTGAGCAGCTGCTGGGCGTAGGCTGTGCTCACATTCAGGTCCTCACTTCACGGGCAGGGGACTTTCACAAGAAGAGTAGGGCGTGCCCTTCACGCCCCTCTTCTGAATGCTCTAGATTGGGGAGAGTGACTCTGCAGACTCTGGAGCTGCCAGGCCGTGGTGAGCCAGCCTCCCCCTCTGCCCTGTCCTCCCCCCACCCCGTCCCCTCTCCCTCCAAGGCTGTTCCAGCGCATTAAATGGTGACGCAGCCTCATTACGGAAGCCTCTGGCTCATTAGCAGGCAGCTGGAGGGGCTGGGAGACCACCGAGGAGAGACCCGACGGGGTGGGGAGGGGGAGCAGCAGAGCCCGGGCAGTAATAACCATCTGCACCACACCTTCTGCTGAGTTCCGTGTATTCTGATCGGTACACAGACATCCTGGGCTTTTTTTAAATCACTGACAATCCCATTTGATCTTCACCACCTGTGTCTCTGTGCTGTTATTAAATGGGCCCCGTTTCAGGCTGGGCTGGAGACACAGAGAGGGGAAATGACTTCCTTAAGGTCAGAGAGCTGCAGGTGGCAATACCAGCAGCCCACATGGATGGAGCGCCTCCTGTGTGCCAGGCTGTTACCTGCAGTACAGGCGAGATGCTTACAACCCTACCAGGGAGGCAGCATTATTATCCCATTTTACAAAGAAACTGAGGCACAGAGAGGTCAAGGTACTTGCCCAAAGTCACACAGCTCCATCTTTCTTACCCTCAGACCCTGTTCCTTCCACACTGAGATGGAGTTGGGGTCTTCTGGGGAAAGGACCGAGCCTCACAGGGGTCACAGGTGATGGCATCCTCCCCCTCTTCACAGCACCCCCCCCGCCCCTGCCAGAAGTTCTGGGATCAATGAGGGGCCAGGGTATGGAATTGATGGTGCTGCTGAGATTGACACAGACCCACAGTGAGCCCTTCAGAGGCATGAGAGAAGAGGTCCCTCCTCTGACCCAGAGCCCCCCACCCAGGTCAGCTCACCCTGTCCTCCTTCAGTCTCCCACTCAGGGCTAAGAATGTCTGAGGACTTCTGTGATCCTGGGCAGGTGGGAAGCCCACGGTCACCTCCCCCTCTGAGGCCATGGGTATCTGATGGTGACTGTCATGACATCATTGGAGCATGTCCAGCCAGGAGAGGGGACTGGCCAGGCCCATCCAGAGCATCCCAATTCAGACCAGGATAGAGATGGAGGGCATGCTTATTCCCAGCTTTTCTCCTGGAAGGTCCTTCCCAGGGAGACATGAGGATGGGCTTTCCAGAAGCTAGGGCAGCCGGTGAGAGAGGGTGATCTCTCTGGAATGGCTTGGTTCCTCATCTGAACCTTTGCCTCCTATGGGACCTGATAGCACCGTGGGGTTGCCTCTGCTGGGGAGAAAGTGCTGGAAGCAGGAGGGTCATGGGAGAGCAGAGGTGTGTATGAGAGTAGGGTCGGGGACACAGGTCGGGGTGTACGTGCAGATGGGTGTGGTGTGTGCATGGCGGGTGGGGAGGGAACTGGGGGCTATGTGACCAGTCTAGTGTTTGCCAGCATGGGTGTGACACTGGGTGTGACCCAGGAAAGGGAGGAGGTGGGAAACACAAACTTCTTTCTTTGACCGCTCAGGGAGCCTATGAGCAGAAGTCAGGGGTATGGTAAGGGCCAGAGAGGGCGTTGGTGGGGGAAGCCACATGACAAGCGGTCAGTGAAAGATCTGGGAGTTCCAGTCTCCAGAGGACCTTGCTGTGTGACCTTGGGCACATCCCTTGCCCTCTCTGAGCTCCCTGTCCTTACCTGCATAACGGGGATCATCCCAGATCAAGATGCGCTTTGCTCATAATAATGTCGATTATTATCATCTCCTGCTGGGACGGGGGGCCAGGGCCTGGGCTGGTATTCACAACAGGCTAGTGACAGACAACGAATGGGCTGGTGACCAGGACACTGGGGCGATTTCCTGCAACTTAAAAGCACGAAAGAAAGAGCTGGAGAGCACGCAAAGGTGTTTCTATACCTCCCAGAGCACAGGCTGTCAGTAGGGGGTGTCCCCTGCCAAGGCTGTGACAGGATGTATTTCAGTTTGTCAGCATTCGTTATCTACCCTCGGCTCTGTTCCACAGAAGATTTAGAGGAGCTCACAGCAAAAGGCCATTCAGTAAAGTGATAAAAATAGATAGAAACACACAAGTCGGGACCAGAAGACACAAGTCTGCCATCAGCACCTGGATGTCAGGCTCAAGGCCACAGGGGATCTCAGAGCATCCTGGTGACCCAGGGGAAAGGGCACAGAGTCATTCCCTTCCATCCCATTTCTAGCTTTTCTTTTCTTTACCTCAAAATCCAGTATTGTAGCTTCTGAGTCATTTTGCCTGGGCCTCTGAAAGAGCTCTTGTCATGGGCGCCCCAGGACCAAGAACCAGGGCCCAGGGGTGGCATTTGGAGCCTCAACCATTTCACCTGGGGATAGGTCCAGGGGGTGGAAGGGAGGACTGCCAGTGCCCTCGTCAACCGCTCCCAGAGTCCCCTGCACTTCTGCCTTAAGGCGTCCCCGCACCTCGCATCCCCAGAATTAGGGATTTGTGATACTTTGGGATGAAGGGGCCAGATGACAGAGGGCCTTGTAGGCCATAGGACAGAGTGTGAGTTTTATTCTAGACTCCCCGGGAATCCAGTGAGGGGTTTTAGGCAAGGGAAGAGGGGCAGGATCTGGGTTTATTGTTTACAAAATAGCTTGTCTATAACAAGAGGTGGAACCAGGATTGACCCAGGTCTGCCTAATTTCCAAACTCACACCCAGCCCACGTGACATGCTGCCCTCCTCCACCCACCCCGCCCTCTGTGACCAGCTCAGGGCCCTGGACGGCACCCTCTGTCCCTGGGGTGGGTGACATGCTATGTGACCTCGAGCCAATCTCCTGCCCTGGCCGGGCCTCAGTCTTCCCCTCCCCTCTCCTTCCCTTCCCTCCACCCTGATAGGTGATGTGGGGCAGGTGAGTGGAGGACCCTGGAGTGGGCCTGGACGGGGCCTCAGGGGGAGCTGGCCCTGGGGGCAGGGTCCTGGGCCTGCTCTGGACTCTCACTGACCCCCAAGAGCCCCAGGCAGACCGTGACTCTCCGGGACCGGCTTCCCCACCTGGGAGCTGGGAATCAGACCTGCCCCCACTCCTCGCTGCTGGTACCTGGCAGTCAGGTCAGGGCTCTTGACCTCCCTGTGCTCTGGGTGCCCGTGAGGGGGTGACCCGGCTCCTTTCATGGACCCCACACCCAGGGGCAGTCTGGGTGGGTGACGAGGCCGCAGTGTCCCCTGCCCCGGCCACTAGTTCCCTGCCAGGCACAGGTGCGTGCAGAGGGCTGTCCTGTCAGGGGCAGAGGGGCCTGCAGGGGTGGGTGGCATGGGGACCGCAGTGGGGACTGTCTGCAGGTGAGAGTGCGGCAGTTACCTTGAGTGTGTAAGTGGGAGTGTCCGTGTGTGTGAGCGCAGGCGTCTGTGTGTGAGCGTGTGTTTGTGAATGTGTGTTTGTGTATGTACCTGTGTGTGTCAGTGTGTGTTTGAATACATGTGTACGAGTGTCTGCATGTGTGTAAATATCTGTGTTTGTAAGTGCATGAGTGTGTCATTGTGTTTCTGTGTGTGAGCGTGTGTATCCAGATGAGTGTGTCTGCATATGTGAGCGTGCAGTGCATTTCTCTTAGTGAACGCGTGTATGACTGTGTGTGAAAGCTCTGCTTCCCTCCAGGCCCTTTCCCCACCTCCTTCTCACTCCAGCAGTGGGCTTGGGGAAGGTTCTAGAAGGGACCTTGGGTCCTGGTCCTCAGAGACTGAGCCCGGCCAGCCCTTGGGTCAAGGAAGGCCCTTCTGACTTGTCGGTTCCCGGCCAACCCCGTCCCCGGCACGGAAAGCACCAGGCCCCTCCCTGCCGGGGGTGCTGCCCTGGGCCCGGCCTGGGGAAGGACCGTGGCCCACCTGTGCTGTTCTCTTTGCACGCTGCCAGGAGAGACCACTATGCCTACTCCTACTACCCGTAAGTAGCGTACCTGCCTCAGAGCCCTGCCCCTCCTGGGGAGCCCCTGCCCCCACCCCGGCCTGGCCTGGCGTCAGCCCCTCCTCCACGGCCACCCTGTCTCTGAGCTTCCCTCCTCTGCTCTGTCTCTCCTCCCTCCATTGTCCTCCTGCGTGGAGGTCCGGAGCGCTGGCTTTGTGGTCAGAGTCTCAGGTTCAGACCTGGCTCTGCTCCAGTATCAGCATGGGTCCTAAGTCCTTTCCCCTTTGTCTTGTCTGGCACCTCAGTCATGGAGCTGTGCCCCCTGTTGCCCCTTTGCCCCTTCTTCCTGGCCTCCAGGCTCCCCTCCTCCACCCTCCTGAGTGAATAAAATCAAGCCCTTCCATGGTCTTCACCATATCAGATGATTTCTGTATTAGCCCTAACCAACATTGAAGCATCTGCTGTGCTCCTACTGGGTACCAGTACTCACACCTAAAATACAAAAAAAACACAGGTATTATCCTGGTACTGAAGAAGCTTTAGGAAAATTTAGGATGTAGACACAGACTGACACAGTTATAAAAGGAGTGAAGAATGATTAACCCTCTACTAGGCACTGCCCTGGTCCCACCTAACAAATATTAAAAGCAAGACGCAGCAGAATCAAACTGTCTCCAAGTAACTTAACTGTATCCCAGAACAAAGCTCAAGAATGTTTATAGGAACACAAAAATATCTGGCCTCCAACCAGGTAAAAGAGACAATGTCTGGCACCCAATCAAAAGACACCAGGCATTCAAAGAAGCAGAAAAACACGCCTACAAATGAGGAGAAAAATCATTCATTTGAAACTGATCCAGAATGCAAAGCATGGTCAAAGGTCGGATGGAAGTTCAAGCTGTGCTCAGGAGACTGGAAGGGGGTCTTAGTACTTTCCATGTCCGTTCCCCACTCACCACCCACTGGCCCAGTCTCCACCTCTGTCCTTTCTTCTCCAAGGAGCAGTTACAAGGAGTAACTCCTGTGGTTTATATCCTAAAGCCATGTTAATTTTGACACTTTCTTAACATGCAAGTTTTTTTTTTTTAATGGACTGACGGAACACACATAGCATCGAGATTTGGATTCTAATACCTTTTCCCAACAAAAGGAACCAAGAATCCTTGGGGAGGCGGCTGATTCTAGGAACTAAGTCAGGAAGTGTACTAGATGAGCCTGGAGTAGCTTGTAGTGCCAGAAAGTAAATAGGAACTACTAAACACATACAAATACAATGACGGGAAAATGTCAAAGGAACACAGGAGCCCAGGGCAGAAGCTCCCAATGGCCAAAGCCAGAAACAGCTGAGCAACAAAGTTAATAAAGTAGTATCAGATTATAAAACCCCAAGTATAAAATAAATATTCATGAGTCCACAGTAATTTAAATAAATGATTAAATACGTTAATAAATGGAGAAGATTAGACAAATCTCCCATGCAGAAGAATTCAAAATAATTCAGGTAGATTCTCTCTCTCAGCACTCAAGGAGATGGAACCTAACTCCCCCTTAAGTGTGGGTTACACGTCATGACTTCCTTTCAACAAGTGCAGTATGAAAAAAAAGTGGAAAAGAATAACTTTTGTAGAAAAACCTGACAAACTACCTTAGCCAGGTGACTGGCTAACATCATCACGGATAAGTCACGCTTATCATGTACCCTTAATACATGATAGCATGTACCCTTAACATCATGGGATATATATAGCATGTACCCTTAATATCATGGGATGCAAATGGCACTTTCCACCCAAACACTCATAACCCCACTATCATCATGAGAAAAAAAATCATACAAAACCAACTGGGGTTGAACAAATGATGCCAGGACAACTGGATACCCACAAGCAAAAGAAAGCATTTGGACCTCACCCCACATGCAAAACTAACTCACAGTGGATCCAAATTTTAAAAGCAAAAACGAAAACTATAAAATTCTCAGAAGAAAACAGTATAAATCTTTAGGACCTTGGATTAGGCAATGGTTTCTTAGATATGACACCTAAAGCATAAGCAACTAATTTTTACTTCACTGAAATTCAAAGCTTTTGTGATTCAAAGGACACTCTCAAGAAAATGAAAATACAGCCCACAGAATGGGGGGAAATATTTGCAAATCATACATCTGATAAGGGCCTAGTATCCAATACATATAAAGAGCTCTTACAACTCAACAATAAAAGGACAAATAATTCAGTATTTAAATGGGCAAAGGATTTGTATAGACATTTCTCCAAAGAAGATATACAAGTGGCCAATAAGCACATGAAAATATAATTAACATTATTAACCATGGGAGAAATGCAAATCAAAACCACAATAAAACATCACCTCATCCACTGGGATAGTAACAATTTTTAAAATGAACACTAACGAGTATTGGTAAGGATGTGGAGAAATTGGAACCCTCATATATTACTGTGGGAATGTAAAATGGTCCAGTTGCTTTGGAAGACAATTTGACAGTTCCTCAAAAAGTTAAATGAGAAATTTGAAAACATATATTCAAGCAAAAATCTTACACACAGGGGCTTCCCTGGTGGCACAGTGGTTGAGAGTCTGCCTGCCGATGCAGGGGACACGGGTTCATGCCCCGGTCCGGGAAGATCCCACATGCCGCGGAGCGGCTGGGCCCGTGAGCCATGGCCGCTGAGCCTGCACGTCCAGAGCCTGTGCTCCACAACGGGAGAGGCCACAACAGTGAGAGGCCCAC
>NW_006788818.1:1175608-1177933 GCF_000442215.2 Lipotes vexillifer | reverse complement strand
CAAAAAAAAAAAAAAAAAAAAAAAAAAAAAAAATCTTACACACAAAAATTCATATCAGCATTATTCATAACAGCAAAAAAGAGAAACAACCCAAAATTGTCCATCAAGTAGTGAATAGATAAACGAAATGTGATACATTCATACAATTGAATATTATTCTCCATAAACAGTAATGAAGACCTTACATTAATTAGGATGGCCACTTTTTTTTTTTTTTAATGGAAAATAAGTCTTGGTGAGGATGTGGAGAAGTTGGAACCATTTTGCACTGTTGGTGAGAATGTGAAATGGTACAGCCACTGTGAAAAACAGTATGGCAGTTCCTCAAAAAATTAAAAATATGAATTTTTCATATTCTTATGAGATTACCATGTGATCCAGCAATTCCACTTCTAGATATAGAGCCAAAAGAATTGAAGGCAGGATCTTGAAGAAATCTTTGTACATCCATATAACAGCATTATTCATGATAGCCAAGAGGAGGGAGCAACCCAAGGGTCCACTGACAGATGAATGATAAGCAAAATGTGGTAAATCCATACCATGGAATATTATTCAGCCATAAAAAGGAATGAAATTTTGAGCGATGCTACAACATCGATGAACCTTGAGGACATTATTCTAAATGAAATAAGCCAGTCACAGAAAGACAAATACCGTATGATTCCACTTATGTGAAGCATCTAGAGTAGTTAAATTCACAGAGACAGAAAGTAGAAGGGTGGTTGCTAGGAGCTGGAGGGTGGGGAAGATGGAAGCTGTTTAATGAGGCTCGAATTTCAGATTAAAAAGTTTTGGAAATTGGTTGCATAACGATGTGCATATATATGTACTGTTCAACATTCTTGAAGAGTACACTTAAAAATGGTAAGGAATAAACCTGGAAAACATTATGCTAAGTGAAAGAAGTCAGTCACAAAAGGCCACATGTTGTAGGATCCACTCTATGTGAAATGTCCAGAACATAGAACTCCATAGAAACAGAAAATGAATCAGCGGTTGCCAGAGGGTTGGGGGAAGGAGGGTTTGGGGGGTGACTGCTAATGGCCACTGGATTTCTTTCTGGGGTGATGAAAATGTTCTGGAATTACATAGTGATAATGGTTGCACAACCTTGTGAAATACTAAAAAAACCCACTGAATTGTATACTTTAGAAGGGCATGTTTTATGGCATGTGAATTACATCTCAATTTTTTAAAATCTCAACTGAGAAACATTCCACAAATGATCTGACCAGTAATCCTCAAAACTGTTAAGTCCATCAAAAAAAGAAAAGTCTAAGAAACTGTGACAGCCAAGAGGAACCTAAGGAGACATGACACTAAGTCCTGTGTGGGATCCTGGAACAGAAAAAGGATATTAGGTAAAAACTAAGGAAATCCAAAAATGGCATAGACTTTAGTTAATAATAATGTATCAATATTGATTCATTATTTATAGCAAACTCAGATAAGATGTGAATTATAGGAGAAACTGGGTCTGGAATATATGAGAACTCTCTACTATCTTTGCAACTTTTCTGCAAATCTAAATCTATTCTGAAATAAAAGTTTTATTAATTTCAAAAGAAATTGACTTAACATATCAAGGCAAGTTGTGGCAGGCTAGTGGGAGGGGGCTTGATGGGAGCTTCCCTTTCTATTGAAATTTTTGTTTTTCTTTATTGGGTATAATTGCTTTACAATGGTGTGTTAGTTTCTGCTTTATAACAAAGTGAATCAGTTACACATATACATGTGTTGCCATACCTCTTCCCTCTTGCATCTCCCTCCCTCCCACCCTCCCTATCCGCCCCCTCCAGGCGGTCACAAAGCACTGAGCTGATCTCCCTGTGCTATGCGGATGCTTCCCACTAGCTATCTACCTTACGTTTGGTAGTGTATATATGTCCATGCCTCTCTCTCGCTTTCTCACAGCTCACCCTTCCCCCTCCCCATATCCTCAAGTCCATTCTCTAGTAGGTCTGTGTCTTTATTCCTGTCTTACCCCTAGGTTCTTCATGACATTTTTTTTCTTAAATTCCACATATATGTGTTAGCATACAGTATTTGTCTTTCTCTTTCTGACTTACTTCACTCTGTATGACAGACTCTAGGTCTATCCACCTCATTACAAATAGCTCAATTTCATTTCTTTTTATGGCTGAGTAATATTCCATTGTATATGTGCCACATCTTCTTTATCCATTCATCTGAAGATGGGCACTTAGGTTGTTTCCATCTCCAGGCTATTGTAAATAGAGCTGCAATGAACATTTTGGTACATGACTCTTTTTGAATTATGGTTTTCTCAGGGTATATGCCCAGTAGTGGGATTGCTGGGTC
>NW_006788818.1:1171729-1174945 GCF_000442215.2 Lipotes vexillifer | reverse complement strand
TGGGTTTATCTCTGGGCTTTCTATCCTATTCCATTGATCTATCTTTCTGTTTTTGTGCCAGTACCATACTGTCTTGATTACTGTAGCTTTGTAGTATAGTCTGAAGTCAGGGAGCCTGATTCCTCCAGCTCCGTTTTTCGTTCTCAAGATTGCTTTGGCTATTCGGGGTCTTTTGTGTTTCCATACAAATTGTGAAATTTTTTGTTCTAGTTCTGTGAAAAATGCCAGTGGTAGTTTGATAGGGATTGCATTGAATCTGTAGATTGCTTTGGGTAGTAGAGTCATTTTCACAATGTTGATTCTTCCAATCCAAGAACATGGTATATCTCTCCATCTGTTTGTATCATCTTTAATTTCTTTCATCAGTGTCTTATAATTTTCTGCATACAGGTCTTTTGTCTCCTTAGGTAGGTTTATTCCTAGATATTTTACTCTTTTTGTTGCAATGGTAAATGGGAGTGTTTTCTTGATTTCACTTTCCGATTTTTCATGATTAGTGTAGAGGAATGCCAGAGATTTCTGTGCATTAATTGAGCCCCACTGATTTCAAAGCGTTGCCTGGAAAAACCCCAGATCCCGCTGGGCCCCATCCATCCTGAGCTCCTGATCCTGCTGGGTGCCAACAGATTCCACCCAGATGGTTTGCCAGGTAAGTGGGTTTCTACCATAGTCACCTGATAAATGTTTCTTTACCAGAAGAGGGACAATAGGGGAAGACTGATGGACAACAGAACCCCAGAGTCCAACAGGCTTGGGTGTGAATCCTGGTGCTGCCACCTCCCCATTGTGTGGCTGGGGAGAGCCCATCTTCCTGGACTCAGGGTACACAGGGCTGAGAGCAGTGTCATCACTCACTGCCCTGTCCCTGCCCACCAGCTGTATTTACAGAACATCTTGTGTTGTCCTTCTACTCAGCCAGGAGGCTGCCCTGATTCGTTCTGGCTCCTGCTATCACCCTGATCAGGTGGTGCTATTTGCTTGTCCTCAGCCAGCCAGGAGCTCCTCCCGTGTCCCCGCTCTCTGAGCCCCTGAGGGCAGCCAGCCCTTCACGGAGCTCTCTCATACCTCCTCCTACACCTTGAGAGTTCTCTGTTGAGTTGTCAGCACAGATTCCATAAAGAGCATGAGTAATCCTTTGTCCCCAGTACCCCCTTTTGGAGCTCCTGAGAGCTCCTAGAGCAGCAGAAAATTCTCTCTTGAAATCCGACCGCATGTGTGTTAGCTGCAGCTGCCTCTAAGAATCATCTCTCCAGAGCTACAGTTCAAGTCCTGGTCCAAATCCTTACACTAAGGCCGATTAAAGGCAGATCAAGCTGAAAAGACAATCCTCAGAATGGGAGAAAATATTTGCAAACAAATCAACAGACAAAGGATTAATCTCTAAAATACATAAACAGCTCATGCAGCTCAATATTAAAAAAACAAACAACCCAATCCAAAAATGGGCAGAAGACCTAAATAGACATTTCTCCAAAGAAGACATACAGATGGCCAAGAAGCACATGAAAAGCTGCTCGACATCACTAATTATAAGAGAAATGCAAATCAAAACTACAATGAGGTATCACCTCACACCAGTTAGAATGGGCATCATCAGAATATCTACAAACAACAAATGCGGGAGAGGGTGGGGAGAAAAGGGACCCCTCTTGCACTGTGGGCAGGAATGTAAATTGATACAGCCACTATGGAGAACAGTATGGAGGTTCCTTAAAGAACTAAAAATAGAATTACCATATCACCCAGCAATCCCACTACTGGGCATATACCCTGAGAAAATCATAATTCAAAAGAGACATGTACCCCAATGTTCATTGCAACACTATTTGCAATAGCCAGGTCATGGAAGCAACCTAAGTGTCCATCGACAGATGAATGGATAAAGGAGATGTGGCACATATATACAATGGAATATTACTCAGACATAAAAAGAAACGAAATTAAGCTATTTGTAGTGAGGTGGGTGGACCTAGAGTCTGTCATACAGAGTGAAGTAAGTCAGAAAGAGAAAAACAAATACCGTATGCTAACACATATATATGGAATCTAAAAAAAAAAAAAAAAAAAGGTTCTGATGAACCTAGGGGCAGGACAGGAATAAAGACACAGACGTAGAGAATGGACTTGAGGACACAGGGAGGGGAGGGGGGAGCTGGGGCGAAGTGAGAGTAGCATCGACATATATACACTACCGAATGTAAAATAGTTGGCTGGTGGGAAGCAGCCGCAGAGCACAGGGAGATCAGCTGGGTGCTTTGCGAGGACCTAGAGGGGTGGGATAGAGAGGGTGGGAGGGAGGCTCAGGAGGGAGGGGATGTGGGGATATATGTATGCATATGGCTGATTCACTTTGTTGTACAATAGAAACTAACACAGTATCGTGAAGCAATTATACTCCAATAAAGACCTATTTGAAAAAAAAAAAAAAAAAGCAGGTCAAGCACCACTCTTGTCAGCTCCTTCTTTCCTCTGAGAAGCTGCCCTCAGCTTTCTGGGACTCAGTGGGTGTCTGACTTCACAGTAAATTCTAATAATACCAACAGCTGCTGTCTGTGGGCATTCACCAGTTGCCAACAATGGACTGGGTATTTTTCATGCATCATCTCACTTAATAATCACAATACCTCTATTGGATAGTAGTGACTTTATCCTCATTTGGCACTTGAAAACTGAGGTTCAGAAAGGGCTAGTAATTTTCCCAAGGATACACAGCCAATTAGTGGCATAACTGGGATTCAAACTCAGGCTGTCTTAACAGAGTCCTTGCTCTTAATCACCCCATTACACTTTTTATCTAAAGATGTTTAGTGAAATAAGCAAACAAGAAAAACCTCCTTGGAAAAAAAAAAAAGAAATCAGGGAAGTGTTGCTACCTCTGCTCTCCTGGAGAGTCACAATGCATGTTAGTTTGTTGCAAGTCCTGAGATGTCCTGCAGGGAACAGACCTATTTAATTTTGTTTCAACCGAAATTTTCCAGATTCATTTTAAAAAGCTGAATGTTTATTTTGTAAATGGACTACCACTTAATCATCTTGCACAACTGCTGTTCTCTGAAACACACTTTGGGAAATATTACCTGTGGCAAGTCACTTCTTTCCAAGCCTCAGTGGAGTTTCTGGCCGTGATGGAGTCACGGCGGGGCTTCCCTCCCACTGTAAGCAACTATAAAACAGGGCAAAATACTTGCGACAACTGTTTTCAGAGGCGGGGGGTGG
>NW_006788818.1:1152246-1171669 GCF_000442215.2 Lipotes vexillifer | reverse complement strand
GGTGGCGGGGGGGATGTTTCTCAATCCCAGGACTGAGATGCTGACCAGGAGAGCCGGGGAGGGGTGGTCTGGAGGGAGGGGATAGTTTCCCGGGACCTCTGGGGCACTGTGAACCTCTCCACCTCGGGCTGACAATGGAAATGCCTACACAGGAGAAACGCGTCTATTCAGGTGCTTCCCGTTAATCTGCAGAAGGGGTGGCAGCAGCAGCTAGTTTCGGGACTTGCTTGTCTTTGAATGGGGGTAATTGCTGGGAGTTGTCAATGTTCCAGATTGTTCCCTGGAAGAGGGGAAGGAAGGAGGGATGTCATGGGCTCTGCTGAGCACTTCCCCCTGCAGGCAGCAGGAGAAGTCACAGAGGGGTGGGCCCTGCAGGGGAGCCCAGGAGGGCGAGGGGACCACGGGATCACAGCTGGCAGGGCCGAACCAGAAGGGCCCTCCGAGTTCATATGAACCAATCCCCTCATTTTACAGATGAGAAAACTGAGATACAGCAGGGAAGGGGCCACCCAGGGTCACACAGGGTGGGCCCAGCCAGCTGCTTGGCTCCAGCAAACAACCCAGGCATCCTCCACGCTGGCCGTGCTCCCTTCCCTCCCTCGGCCCTCTGAGTCCATCTGGGGTTCCCCAGGCTGGGGCCCGTGTGTATCAGAAACCCCTTTCCCTTTCTCTGACTACAGGAGACCAGCGCAGTGGTGGGGTCACTGAGGCCAGCAGCCTCCTGGGGGGCTCACCGCGGCGTCCGTGTGGCCGGAAGGGCTCCCCGTACCACACGGGGCAGCTGCATCCCGCGGTGCGTGTGGCCGACCTCTTGCAGCACGTCAACCAGATGAAGACGGCCGAGGGCTACGGCTTCAAGCAGGAGTATGAGGTGCACGGCCCCAGTCCAGCCAGGACCCAGGGTTTCCCGTAGCTCCTTCCTTCCATACCCCTCCCACAGTGCTGTCATGAAGGAAATAGGAGATAGTGGATGTAAAGCACTGGCATGCACCAGGGACTCAGTGGGCCGCAGCTGTCAGCACCCCTGCTGTTCTCATCATTCCCACCTCTGGGGGGCAGGTTGGGTGCAGTAGGGCCCGTCTAACTCGCCATCACCCTAGTTGGACTCCACCTCAGAGCAGCACTCCTGCCCCAACCTTGAGCTTATACCATCCTCTTCATGACCCCCTGTGCCCTCCCAGGAAACCTCAGGCTCCAGTCCCCTCCCCCAGCCTCCCATTCTCCCCTCCCGCTCCAGGAACTGCACATCTTCATCCACTCTGCAAACCTGGAGGCCTGCCTGTATGGAGAGACCACCATCCCTGCCAGCAGGTGCCCAGCCCCCAACAAGGAGGTACAAGTCACCGACACTGACCCTCACAATAACTCCTCTGTCGTGGAGAGTCAGTTCCAAGGGTTGGGTTTGTGTGCATGTGTGTGTATGTGTGTGACACATGAGTGAGGGTGGCATTTGCGTGTCTACATGACTGTGTATGTGTGTGTACCTGCCTGCATGTGAATGTGTCTGTGACAGGTATGTGCATGGTGTGTGTCTGTTTGTGAAGGTACAGGGGGCATGTGCTGTGTGCTCTGTGTGTGTGTTGCTGAAATTCTCAATGCTCTGGGGGCCCCTGTGTGCCAAGCAAGAAAGCCCCATCGTGACCTCAGCTGGAGGGGCCGAGTTACAGTACTAGGACAGACTTCTAGACAGCAGAGGACGTGGCATCACAAAGCAGCTAAAAGGACAGGCTTTGAAGTTAGATAAATCTGGGGTCGCATCCTGACTTGCCTTGAGAGACCTTCAGCAATTCACATGGCCTCTCCTAGCCTCAGTTTCATACGCATAAAATAAAGTTAGTGGTGTTTAACCCTCACTACAGCCTCAGGGCATAGGCATATTATTACCCCATTTTATAGGTGGATAAAACTGAGGCTGAGAGATACAGGAACTTGTCTAAGGTAAACAAGGAGGCTGCCTCCAGTCTCCAGGGCTCCATCCAGGCCCTGGGCGACCTTGCACAGGGAGAAGTGCTGAGCACCACCCAGCCATGAGGGGCCATTGGACCAGATGACCGCTAGGGTCCTTGAGAAACTCTGATTCCAGAAGGGGATCAGCAGACCCAGGAGAAGGGAGCGGGGCAGCCTGGGTGTCTGCCCTGTGTGGGTCACTCTCACAGTGTAAGCTTGGCCAGGGCCTCTCTTTCTGGCCTTTGATTTCTCCATCCATGAGACAAAGCTCACAGCCCCGGCCAAGAGACCCTCATGAGGCTGTTAAGAGACCCACATGCTTCATTCCTCCCCCAACTCCTGGGAGATACTCCTGGGATATCCCTGGGCATGGAAGAGCAAAGTGGTCCTGCTGCCCCAGAACTATGACAAGGACACAGCTTGGCTGTCCTGCCACCCAACCACTGCCCACCCTTCCTTATCTCCACCAGTGGGGACCCCAACATTTACATCCCTGTGGCCCTGACTGATGTGAGGGCTGGGGGCAAAGCACACCCTAGAAACCCCCCCAACCTCATCTGGGAAAATCCCAGGGCCTAAGGAAGCAGGGCTGAGGACTGCGGGGGTGTCCCCTCTGTGCCTCTATCCATCTCCCTGGGGACCAGGCCTATGGGGGTGACCCCCTCCCCTCCAACGCTCCTCCTTTCTGGGCATCAAGGCCAGCGCTCCTCTTCAGTGTGCCCCTCTGCACACAGGGGCCCTGCATGAGCTGGGGAGGGTCATGCTGGGGCTCCCTGGTGCTGGGTGGAGAAGCTGCTGGGACAACCCTGCCCCTTCCAGCGGTCTCCTTGGTCCCTGATTTCCAAGGGAAATCCCAGGAGCCAGGAAGCCCTGACTCTCAGATCACACTGAATTTGTCAGGAAGGGACCAGCTGGCATCTGTTTGGGGTGGTCAAGTCTGCAGGGAGCTCCATCGGGTGCCCAGGCCTAAGTTTTGGAGTCTGGCCGGCCCTGACCTCGAGGAGTTGCCAGTCAGCCTGCATCTGCACCTTCAGAAAGTCCTGGGGAAAGGGAGCTGGTGAATGAGGGAGAGGTCCCTCGTTTCTCTGCCCTGCCCCTTACAAGATTACAAAGGGCAAGACAAGGTTTGGTCAGGGTACAAATCAGGGTCAAGTCCAAAAGAAGCCAGACAGGCGCCAAGGCTCTGGGAGCCTGTGCTAGCCTCTTGGGTCAGGAGGAAAGCTGGGGTCAGGTCTGGGAATGGGGTTTTAGGAGAAAAGCATCAGGAGAGGGAGGGAGACATGGACAGGTGGGGCAAGGCAGGACACCAGGAGGAGACTTGGGGCTGGAACACTGATGGGGAGAAGGCCGGATGCCAACCCACCCAGCAGGACAAGGTCAGGAGTGGGGAGCAGAGTCAGTGCCTGTCACTGTCTGGGAGCCTGGCTCAGGGTCTCAGATCTTCCCAGTCATGGAGTTGGCAGGAACCCAAGAGATTCGTTCATTTATTTAAATATATTTTTTATTTATCCCTGGGCACCAGGGATACTGAAATGAACAAGACAGGCAGAGAGCCCTCTTTCCTAGACCTTATGTGGGAGGTGGGCTTATCAGCGGCTGGTCAGTGCTGCAAAGAGCCATCAAGCAGGAGACAGGGCTGATAGGGCGCCCACCCATGAGCTGCAAGACTCTGCGTGAGTCAACTGCCCTCTCTGGGCCTCAGTTTCTCACCTGTAAAATGGGAACAGTCATATTAGAATCAGATGAGGTTGTGATCAAGTGCCTTGCGTGGTGCCAGGTGTGCTGAAGGGGCTCCATCCACAAACACGCAGCGGAGATGCAACACACCCCTACTGGGGACGATATTCCAGTGGCCTGAGCCCAGCTCATTCCCAGCCCCAGGCTTCCTCAAGGGGTGCAGTGGGAGGAGGAGTGGGCTGGCTGGCAGGGACCCGAGTCACTCCTGGCTCTGTCACAGGCTTGCTGTGTGGCCCTGGGTAAGGCACTTCCTCTTCCTGGGCCTCAGCTTCTCCATTGGCCAGAGGATTCAACCTATTCTAGTGACTTTAGGATCCAACATCCTTTCATCTGAATTAAGAATTTATGGGACAGTGTGAACCCCCAGCTCATTTCATTGATGCCATCACTTCCCACCAGCCCTCGGTCCTGGCAAGCCCCTCTGGACCAGGCTCAGGTTTATGGGAGAATGTCAGCTGCAGTCTCTGCCTCCCAGCAGCCTTCAGTCCACGCAGATCCACAGCATCATTAGCAATCACCCCCCTGGGGAGGCAGGCTCTTCAGCTTTGCAGATGACAGCTCTTGAAAGAGAAGCAAGTGTGTTGGATCAGGGTGGGAAAGAAAACCCCTACAGGCCAGAGCCACCGATTGAGACTCACACAATGGGATTTAATATTCGCCTGTGAGTTAACTATGCAGTGCCAACTAAATCAACAGCTCAGGTACAGAGGTGGGAGACAGGCCTGGAGATGAGACTGACAGGGAGCTCAGTGTGAATCCACGAGGTGACATGTCTCTCATGTCACCTGTCCCTTATCTGCTCTCCCCATCCACCCTACCCCACCCATCCAGCCCAGTCCCAACCAAGGCTTTTCCCATGAGATGGAAGGCCCCAAACCTGGTTAGTTTAATAATAACCACAGTAATGGCTACGAGTTTTCAAATGCTTACCCTACACTATGTACTCACATTCTCTCTCTCCTCACAAGTTCACAAGGTTGGAATTAATAACATTTTACACAAGAGAAAACTGAGGCTCAGAAAAGCTAATTAATACAGAGCTAGTAAGTGGCAGAGCTGAGATTTGAGCCTTATTCTAACTGACTCCAAAGCCAAAATACTTCTGTGCACATCCTGCCACTCTTTAGGCCATGTAAATAGAGATATGGAGTCTAAAAAAAGGGAGGAGAGAATCCTGTTCAACTCATGAATAAGCTGAACTTTGCCTAAAGGCAGGGCCTCCAGGCTTAGAAGGGCATACGATCAAGGCCACATTGATTAATTAATTAATTTAAGAAGTATTTATTAGAATCTGACTAAGTACTAAGCTCCCTTCTAAGCACTGGAGATATACAGGGGAAGCAGAAGGACAAAGTCCCTGCTCTCCTGGAGCTTGCTTTCCAGTAGGGGAAACAGATAATAACCAAATAAGTAGATATTAGGAAGTGGTGAGTTCTGAAATGAAGGAAAAAAATGTGAATGGAAAGAGACCAGACACGAGGGAGCTGCATTAGAGAGGCTGGTCAGGGAAGGCCTCTCTGAGAAGGTGATATGTGAACAGAGATCTGAATTAAGTGAGGGAATGAGCTTTGTGATAATTGTCAAGGGAGGAGCAGGTGCAAAGGCCCTGAGGCGGGAATGAGCATGATGTGCTCAAGCACAGTAGAGAGCCAGTGTAGCTGGAGCACAGCAAGTGGGGGAAGAGGGCTAGGAGATAAGGTGTGAGGAGTCAGAGGAAGGAAGATCATTTAGAGTCCATAGGCCATGGCAGAGTATGGATTTTACTTTTAGCGTTGAAGGAATTCACTGCAGAGTTTTGAGCAGGAGAGTGATGTGATCTGATTTGTTTTGAGAAGATCACAGTGGCTGCTGGGGAGAAAATTTTCTGCTGGGGTGAGAATAGAAGCAGGAAGGCCAGGGAGCAGGGATCACAAAAGTCCAGAAGGACCAGGGTGGGAGGGGGCAATGAGAAGTGGTCATTCACAAGAGGAATTATCAAAGGAATGGAAAGTTCATCCTCAAAAGGAAGAGGCTCAGATGGACCCAAGAGCTGACCTGTAACTTCAGAAAGGCCATCACATGGACCAGAAGTTGAGCCCATTCTGCAGTCCCCAAATGTCAGAACCAGGACCTATGGGTGAGGCCATGGGAAAGCTGTCAGTGCTGACCAAAGATGGAGCAGCTTTCTGGCAAGGGCATGCTCCCCCTGCTGGAGGAGCACAGCAGAGGTCAGCTCTCAGGGCTGCCGCGTGGAGTGGACAGAGATCAGCTTTTGGAACCAGACAAATCTGAATTCAGATCATTTTCCTTTTTCTGATTATTATCTGTGCTGCCTTAGGCCACTTTACCTTTTCAAATTTCAGCTTCCTCATCTGTAAATTAGAACCAATAGCCATCTTATTGGATTGTTCAATAGAGAATATAAAGTACCCAGCACTGTGCCTGACACATAGGAGTGCTCAATAGGTGGCAGTGATTATCATGGTGACTGTGCTGGTGATGGTGATGATGATGATGATGATGGTGATGGTGATGGTGGTGGTGGTGCTGATGGAAATGGTAATGGTGATGAGAAGGAGAATAGTGCTGGTGATGATGATGCTGGTGATGAATATGATGGTAGTGATGATGATGATAATGGTCATGATGAGAAGGAGGAGGATGGTGATGATGATGAAGATGATGATGAGGATGATGAAAGGTTGATGAGAATGTTACTGACGGCAAAATTATATTTTGTTTGGCAGTGGTTTTTGTGGAAGGAATCCCAGCACCAAGCAGGGGATAGAACTAGAAGACCACTCAGGTTCTCTTCAAATAGTAAGATTTGATGAGAAAATGCTCTGCAAGGCAGCTCACTCCCTCTATGGATGTCATCACTCCCTCTGCTGACTCTCCCTCCCTGGGAGTACTAGAGTGAGTTGGAGACTCCTGTGCCACCAGACTCATCCTCTGAACAGGGAAGTTTTGACCCGGCTAGGGCTTGACACTGTGCTGCCCATGTTCTGGGTACAAAAGTCCCTCCATGTCCCCCATTTCGTATTTGGAGAAAAAATTTTTAGTCTCCTAAGCCTTCCAAAGAGCAGACTGAAGCAGTTAAGGATTAGGATAATAGAGTCACTGGACTCCTAGCTCCTCCTGAAGGGATATACATAACAATCTGATGCATTTCTTTGAGTTGTCCTGCAGAAACTATGACCCCCACCCAGTGGAGGATGGTGACTACATGCTGACCACAAGCATGTAGACCCCAAACTGGTTGGAACCAGAAGGTTGATGACTGAGATTCCCAACCAATCAGAAGGTTCAAGAGCTGATCAGGCATGCTACACCCTCCCCCTCATACTCTTTAAAAACCTTTGCCTGAAAGCCATCAGGGAGTTCAGGTCTTTTGAGCATGAGCTGCCTATTCTCCTTGCTTGGCACCCTACAAATAAATGCTATACTTTCCTTCACCGCAACTCAGTGTCAGTTGATTGGCTTTGCTGTGCATCAGGCTAGCAGAACCCAAATTCAGTTCAATGATAACTTTATCCTAAAGGTTACCTCATGGTTACATGATGGCTGCTGGAGTTCCAGCCCATGAGAGCTGCATTCTAGGCAGAAAAAAAAAAGGAGAGAAGGAGAAAGAGGCTCCTGCCTGCTGAATAAACTCCCATCGAAGTACTTTCCTGGAAACTGCATCCCCCCCCTCCACTCATATTTCATTGCCACCCCTACCTGCAAGGAAGATTTGGGGCACAAAGCCACCCACAACAGTACTGGCCTCTTGCTACTAAAGGAGAAGGGGAGACTGGATTGTGAGCAGACAAGGACCAGCAACCTCTCCCATAACCAGCAACCAGGAAATTTAAATACAGACAGAGAGAGCCTGAAATTGGAGCTCCAACAATAGAATTTCCTCCAGGAATTCCCCTGAGGGGGAGGAGAAAAGAATCCCTTCTCACTTAAATCTGCTGTAAAAATAGCTAAACATGCTAACATAGCAGTAAATGCTCATTGCAGACAATATTTTTAAACAAAAAATAGAAAAGAAAATCAAAAACCCCTCCAAATTTCATTATCCAGTGTGATTTTCTGATTTTACATATATACATATACATGTATTTGGTCTTCATCCACTGTTCCTGGCACAGAGCTCCTAAAACCCTTGTAATTTCATATATATGCCATAGGGGCTTTTTTATAATATTTTTTCATAATCTTTTGTTATAATATTTACTTTTGCTCCTAGTCCCTGAAATAGCTTCAGAATATAAAGGTAAAATGGGTGTCTTTTGTTACTCATAACAAGCCCCTATCAACCACACCTGAGTTTATGTTAATGAGTTGACTTTTGGAAAGCCCCTAAGGGTGAGGGCTGGTTGCCAGGGGAACCAATCATGTGACTAGAAAGTTGGAACTTTAAGCCCCACCCCCAGCCTCCTGGGAGGGGAGAGGGTTAGAGATTGATTGATCACTAATGGCCAATAATTTAATTAATCATGCCTACATAATGAAGCCTCCATAAAAATCCCTGAACTACAGGGTTCTGAGCACTGCTGGGCTGGTGAACAAGAACTCAACCGTGTGCTGGGAGGCTGGCTGCCTAACAAACCTTCCTGTGCTTGAGACCCCGGGGAACCTCAAACCTCGCCCTATGTACTTCTCCATCTGGCTGCTTAATTCATATCCTTTGCAATTCACCAGTGATCTAGTAAATCAGTTGTTTTCCTGAGTTCTGTGAGCTGCTCTGGTAAATTAATCAAACCCAGGAGGCGGTCGTTGCAACTTCCAGTTTATAGCCAGTCGTCAGGAGCACAAGTGACAACCTGAACATGCGGTTGGTGTGGGTGAGGGGTGCAGTTTTGTGGGACTGAGGCTTTAACCTATAGGATCCGACAATATCTCCAGGTAGGGAGTGTCAGAATTGAGTTAAATTGTAGGTGATCCAGCTGGTGTTGCAGAATTGCTTGATGTGGGGAAAACCCACACATCGATGGGCTGTCAGGGGTGATGCAATGTTGCAACAGAGTATCGAGACAAAGGAACCCCACAGGACTGTGCTTTCCCTTTACATTAAAAATAAATTAAAAACTGTTAGTATTTGTGCACACTTCGTCCTGGGATTTCTTTTTCTCTGGGTATATTTAGAATATACTTTATATCCAGATCTATGTATTGCTTTTTTTTCTTCTCACTCCTATTTTATGTGCATCTTCCCAAGTGAATTACTTTTTGACTGTCTGGTTTTTAAAGGCTACATTACATTCCCTCACGTGTTTGTCCCGTAACTGAGATAGCTAATCCCCCATTGTTAGGCATATAGATGGTTCCCACCTAAATGTGTTTGTTATAAATGATGCTGAGATGACTGACTCTTCACATAGATCTTTGTCTCCATCTGATTATTTCCTTATGATTGATTTGTGGACTTATCAAAACCATAAGTACAGATATTTTTTAGGCTTTGGATATGTTTGGCCAAATTGCTCTCCCAGAGGCTGGCCTGGGACCCACTTCCCATGTGAGTCTAAGAACATCCTCAGATGGGTTTCTGAGGCCTCCCTCCCCCCTCATTCAGCATCCTCTCTCTGCCACCCACCTCAGCCTCCTCTCCTCTGTTTCTTTCAGGAAACACAATGGGAAAGTTTATTTTCTGAAATATCTAATCATGTATTTATCTCTAAGTAGTTTTAAAAGTCAACATAATTACTCGAGTCGCATTAAGTTTAATTTGCAGCAAATTATGCCTTTAACGTGAAGCTGGGGTTGCTTTGCTGGTTGGAGTGGAGATAGGGTTTGGCTATTTATAACAGGAGCCAGTGATGAAAGAGCTCAGCTGGGTAAACAGCTTCAGGTCCTTTCTCAGGAAGGTGTTATTCCTGGGTGGGAGTCTCGATGCCCTGGCTATCCCACCCCATGTCCCCTGGGCTAGCTCCGCTCTCCCGGCTCTCCCCAGCAACAGATGACCATAGTGATGGGTGGTTTCCAGTGAGCTGACCACTCCCTCCTCAGGCCCTGCTTTTCTCTGCTTCTCCACCTGGGGGTTCTCTAGTGTCCTGGGCCAAGAACAGGGCAGCCCCAAAGTGCCAGGGATTTAACACCCCAGGGAGGAATGGGACAGGGTGGATAAATAGATAAATACCCAGCTTTCCTCTGAGGGACAAATCTAAGGCATGTCTCACACACTTCCTCCGAGGGCCTCCAGCAGGGCTGAGCCCACGGTATGACCCACTCTCAGATTCAGCCTTTAGGGCTTTCCTCCCTCCCAACCCTGTCCCCTCCTCACTGTGCCTCCAGGGATCACCTCCCACATAAACCAGCTGCTGTTTTGGAGGAACCCAAACTCAACACTGATCCCTCGAGAACAGCAGCAGTGGGATGGATAGAATGGAGGATCTGAGAGATACTCAGGGAGGGCAGAGCTGTGATGGGCAGAATGGCAAATGGTAAAAGCAGACATTTCCTCTTTTGAGCCTCTGATAAGACCACAGCCTTTCGAAACCCTAAACAGAGGCTGCAGCTGACCTGTGCTGTGCCAGATGCCTGAACCACAGAAACAACAGTTCTCATTTATCATCTCACAGCTGTGGCTCTGGGTCTGTGCTCCCCTCACCTGACTCCCATTCCAGGCACTCAACACCTGCCTTCTCCCAAGGGCACATTAGCCCTCCTAACTAGTGTCTGAGGGCCCTTATTGTCCCCCCTGCTCACAGTTCCTATACTCCCAGACCTCCATCTGGGGTCCAAAGCCTGCTGGGATGTCTGCCTGTTGTCACCTGCCAACCAGGCAGCTGGGCCTGGACAGTGGCCCCCTGTCTCACCCTTGCCACGGCCAGGCGCCAGGTCCTCCTGGGCAAGATTCTACCCCTTGCCCTGGGCTGGGCTTCCCCTCTGCTGGTTTTAAGACCCCAGCCCCACACGTCCTGCTGCAATGATTAAATTTATATGTCAACTTAGAGGATGTTTTAGTGTGACATTTGTGTTTAAATCAGTGAATTTTGAGTAAGCAAACTACCCTCCATAATGTGGCGGGCCTCATACAATCAGCTGAAGGAAATTCTCCAAGCAAGAGGGAATTCTCCAGCAGCCAGTCTCTCCAGACTGCTGGCCCACACTGCAGGTTTTTGACTCACCTGCTCCTATAATTGCATGAGCCAATTCTTTGTCATAAATCACTTTCTGTATACAGATACACTTCTTACCGGTTCTGTTTCTCTGGAAAAGCCTGACAACACACTTGCCCAGACCAAGAGCCCAAAGTCCCCAGGGCTGTTCCAATATTGAGCAGGTAACCTCCCAAAGCCAGCTTTCTTGGGTCTGGGGACCACATCTTTGCTTAGCTCCTTACCTTGTCCTAGCCTGCTCACCCCCTCTCCCTGTGAACCACTTTCTCAAGAATCCTCGGGCCTCCCTGGTGGCGCAGTGGTTGAGAGTCCGCCTGCCGATGCAGGGGATACGGGTTCGTGCCCCGGTCTGGGAGGATCCCACATGCCGCATAGCGGCTGGGCCCGTGAGCCGTGGCCGCTGAGCTTGCGCGTCCGGCAACGGGAAAGGCCACGACAGTGAGAGGCCCACATATCGCAAAAAAAAAAAAAAAAAAAAAAAAAAAAAAGAATCCTCATTTCAGGCTCTGCGGCTAGGGAACCCAACCTTGGCTAATTGGTAGTAGGGGTGGTTCTAGGAAGCAGGCTCTGAGATGAATTTGTGGAGATGGCAGTGAGGACCCCATCACTGGTAGTAAGGGAACTGGAGATCGTCCTGACATGTGGTGGTAATGCCATGGTTAAGGCATTCACCCTCAGGGAACAGGGAAGGGATCCAGGTGGAGGGGCTGCACTGGCTGGTGCAAGGCCCTAAGTAATATGGGAGGGAAAGTAATTATAAGGAAATTGGAATCGGGAGCTCTTGTCAAATGGCTCTGATACACTGAAGACTGAAAATTATAGACTCAGATGAATAATCTAGCAAGTCAAAGCAAATGTTCAGGCAAGAACTTCCCTGGCAGCACACGGAGAGACATCCATCTCTTGCAGCCAGAGACCAGACACAAGTCATCACTGTAAGAGTGCAGCACTTCAAAGAAGGATGAACTCTCTGTCTAGGAAAGTTTTCTGTACCCAAGTCAGGGCCTCGATGGGACAGGAACAAGTGCCTGAGACTCAGGGTGAGGATATCTGGATGGTTGGGACTTGAGAACCCAGATTCTCCAGAAACTTCAGATCTGCAAAGTGACCCACTCCCCTTGCTGGAGCAGAAAAGCTCCCTTGCCAGAGGATGGTACAGGGACCTCAAATGAGGAGGTCCTTCCACGAGAATACTTGCCCTCTTCAGGATCTGCCCCTACATCCCACTTTGGCCACCAGAGCCACAACCAGGCTTAAATCTAAGCATAAACCAACTGCCAAAGCAGTGGGTCAGCCAGGGGAGGAGTGAGATTGATTATACATTCAAGGAGCTGCAGAACCTGGCTGCAAGGGCCAGCAGGAGCCAGGAAAACAGGGCTGGGAATGGATCCCAGAGGTGCCAGACCAAGGAGGGCAGGATATAAAGCTGGATAAAGCCACGTGTTGATATGGGGGACTGTCTTGTGACACGGGATTTGACACTCTGGGAAGGGCTTGTTCCAAAGCAGGGTTCCCTGGCAGCTAAGGGGATGAAAGGATCCCGCGGTGGCAGATGGCATAATTATCGTAATGAGCAGTAAGTTTGAAATGGCAGCCTCATTAAATCTAAAAAACGTTGAGCTTCAAAAGACACTGGTAAGAGATTGAAAGACAAGCAACAGGCTAAGAGGAAAGATGTGAAAATCATCTGATAAAGGACTTGTTTCCAGAATATATAAGGAATTCTCAAAACTCAATAAATAGAAAATAACCGGATTTTTTTTTAATGGAAGTATAGTTGATTTACAAAGTTGTGTTAGTTTCAGGTATACAGCAAAGTGATTCAGTGATAAGTAGATAGATATAGATAGATAGATGATAGATAGATAGATAGATAGATGATAGATTCTTTTTCAGATTCTTTTCCATTATAAGTTATTACAAGATATTGAGTATAGTTTCCTGTGCTATACAGTAGGTCCTTGTTGATATTTTATATATAGTAGTGTGTAAATGTTAATACCCAACTCCCAATTTATTCCCCTTCCCCTTCCCCTTTGGTAACCACAAGTTCGTTTTCTGCATCTGTGAGTCTCTTTCTGTTCTGTAAATATGTTCGAAAATAACCCGATTTTTTAAATGGGCAAAAGACTTGAACAGATATGGATGACAAATAAGTACATGAAAAGACGCTCGACTTCTTTAGTTACCAGGAAAATGTAAATTAAACCACAGCGAGATACCACTGCATACCTATCAGAATGGTGAAACTTAGAGCCTGATGATGCCGAATGTTGAAGTGGATGAGGAACAACACAGATCCCACACACTGAGCAGGGAAAGCACTGTGAAAAGTAGTCTGGCAGTTTCTTAAAAAGTTAAGCATGCAACCTGCCATGTGACTCGGCCATTCTACCTCTAGGTATTTACCCAAGAGAAATGGAAACACAAGTTCACTCAAAGACTCATACGCAGGGAGATTGGGATTGACATATATACACTAATATGTATAAAATGGATAACTAATAAGAACCTGCTGTATAAAAAAATAAATAAAATAAAATTCAAAAAATAAAAATAAAAAGCAATTAGAGCATAAAAAAAAGACTCATACACAAATGTTTATGGCAGCTTTATTTGTAATATCAAAAACCTGGAAACAACCCAGATGTCCATCACCAGGTAAATGGATTAACAAATTGTGGTATATCCATGTAATGGGTTACTATTCAGCAATAAAAAGGAAAAACCGTTTATACACACAACATGGATAAAACTAAAAATAGTTTCTGAGTGAAAGAAACCAGACTAAAAGTGCATGTTCTATAATTCTAGTTAGATATAATTCTAGAAAATGTAAACTAATCTATAGTGAGAGAAAGCAGATCACTGATTGCCTAGAAAAACAGGAGGCAGAGAAGAGGCAAAAAAAAAGCGGGGGGGGGGGGGGGGAGGTAGTACTGGCCACAGAGGCAGATGGCTGTCAACTTGTAGTCCACTACGACTGGGAGCTCTCTCTTGTGCTGAGCAGAGCTCCAGTTTGCCTCAAAGTCTTTCCAGACTGTCCTCTCCTGGAGTGAGTGTCAGAGGGACCAGGCAGGACCCTTCTCCACCCAGGTCTCTGGGAAAGTTATTCCAGCTGCCATCCTGGGCCGTGCAGGGTAATGGATGGCCTTTCTTTCATGCTCTCTGGGAGATGGGCTCCTCCTTAATCTGCTGCAGTGTCATTAACTCAGAAAACATTTGCTCCTTGGGGCTCCTGATGGCCTTTAGAAACTGCAAATTAAACACCAACCAGGAAGGGCTGCTCAAGGCTAAACCCTCCCCTTCCCAGCACAGACCCAGGCCTTGGCCAGATGGGTCTACAGATCACTGGCCTTGACTCCCAGGGAGGCCCTGGGTCCTGTCTCCAGCTCTTCTCAGCCCAGGGAGCAGGTGGTGAGAGGGCAGAGGGAGGACGTAGGGAGAAGAGGAGCCCTTGGCCCCTGAGTCACTCAGTTCAGGGCTTTGTGGACAGAGGACCCTCCCGCAGGCTGGTTAGAGAGCAGAGCACCAAAGGGCCTTCTTTGGGGGCTGGGTGACTTTGAGTCACTTCCTTAACCTCTCTGTGTTGGCTTCCCACAGGACAGAGGGGCTGGAGGGGCCTCCAAGCTCCGAGGTTCTAGGGTCTGTGTTCACAGCAAGTAGAGCCTGGTTCCCCCAGGCTCTACGTGTCTACGCTCCCACCCAGGTCCCTGCTCCCTGCTGGGACCACATGTCACATGTGACCAGGTGGGGAGCCACCTCTGGGGATAGAGGGGAGTAGGTGACCTGGATGAGTTGACAGGGGTGGGAGCCCCTGTAACTGAGACTCCCTGGGGAGCCCAGCACTGTGCCAGGATTCCCCATCCACACACACACACACACACACACACACACACACACACACACACAATACCCTATATGAGCCTCAAAACACAAGAGAGAGGTCTCACCTTGACCCCTCCCCTTCCAACCTCCCTGCTTTTGCACGTGCAGTCCCCCTCTCCTAGCACACCTTCCCTCCCCTATGCAAGTCCCACCCAGCCCAAGGTCAGCCTCTTCCAGGAAGTCCTCCCAGATGACTGACAGTCAAGCCCTCAATGGTTCCACTCAGCTGACTCTTGGGTTGTTTAATTTCCCAACACAGGTTTAGATTTCGGTGCCATGAGGCATGTGGCCCAGACACAGACATTAGCTCATTTCATTATCTCATCAGGTTAATTGATATTTACTGGACACCGACTTGGAGCCAGGCACTGCAGGGTCACAGAGGGGACGGGAACAAACGCCCACTGAGCTCCTGCAGATCCCCCCACTCTCGTGGCTGGTGAGAGCCCGAGTGGGGTCCCTGCAGGCCCCTCACCCTGTTGGAAGATGAGGAACCCGAGGCCCAGAGACGGAGGAGGGGGGAAGCTGCTCAGGTCTGGCTGTGAGTCAGGGGCTGGGATTCAAAACCAGGCCAGATTCCAAATCCACCTCACCCCCATTACCTGCCCCTGGAACTCTTTAAACCCCCTCAGCTGGGGCAGAATTGGGCCTGGAGCCTGGAGACTTCTGGTCACCCAAGCAGGGCTCAGGTGGCCACAGCTGTGCAGAGAGGGGGTGGGACAGGGGGCAGCAAGGCAGGAACCCTAGTCAGGACTAGGTGAGGTGAGTGACACCCTCACCCTTCTGGTGGCTCCCCAGTCTGTGGTCCACCTGGGACTCCTGGCCCCCTGGCTGTGCACTTGCCCATCCCCTTTCTCCAAACTGTCCCCAGGGCCTGTTTGTAGCCACAGCACACGATGAATCTGCCTTTAGGATTCTGGCTCCAGATCTTCTGTTGTCTTGCCTTCCCAAGCTGGTCTCCCTTGTCAGTGAGATTCTCAGAGAAATATTAAAGGAACAGATGGTGGTCACTGATCCCAGGTGGTGGGAGGACAAGGCCTGACCCTGGGACTGGTGCTGGATGATAAATCCCATCACTTGGAGCTGGTAACGACTTTTCCTGCAGATGTGTCTCAGCATGAAAGCAGGGTGCGTGTGCATCTCTGTGTGTGTAGTGGGATGGGCTATACATCCCCTCTGCTTCCCCGGGCCCTGGGCTCCATCTCTGGCTCCAAATTGAGGCTGCTAGGGTGAGTTCCCAGTTTGCTGATGGAGGCTAAAAATGAATGTCATCTTGTGACCCCACTTTGGGCTGCCCCTGCATCAACATCAAGTTGAGAGAGAGAAGAAAGAGAAAATTGAATCCCGAGATGCTACCGTCAGAATGGTCCCCAACAATCTAACTCTTGTTACAGATGGGCAAACTGAGGGTCTGAGAAGGTGCCAGAAGTTTACACATCTGGGCAGTGCCGGGACAGGCACACAGGACTCCTGAGTGTCAGTGCATCCGTGTGAAATGACATGTGTGTGTGTATGTGTGCCTGTGTGTGCATGGTGTGCACACACGTGCCTGCCTTATGCATGTGTATACAGGCTTTGTTAGGATGTGTGTGTGTGATTATCTCAGGGCCCACGTGTGAAGGTCACAAGGACAGGCATGTGCATTAATCTCAGGGTGTGGGTGTGTATGACTGAAAGTGTGAGAAGGATGTCGAGGTGACCTGAGGGTGAGGGTGGTGATCTTGAGATAGTGCAGCTCTTGCAGAGCATGTGGGTGCCTGTCTCAGCAGGGCCACCCGGGGTGAGGGTTCAGTGACTATTTGCAGAATGCAGGGGGGATCAGTGACAGTGTGTGCAAGGTGCCAGGCATTGAAAATGAAGCTCAGAGGCCACGACTTGATGCTGAGCCCCAGGGGGTGAAACTGATGCCACCGTCTCCTGCTACAGGTCAAGGCCAATCCAGGACTTGGGCATTGAGCCTGCAGGTGGGCCAAATGACCTCATCCGTGGTCTAGGAGGAGGCCAGCCTGCCCAGGCTCTGCAGGCAGTGGCTGGCATGGCTCGGATGGTGACCTACATCCCTAGATGGAGATCACAGGTGCCTGGGATGTCAGGGGAGAGCGGCCAGGTGCCTCCCAAGGTCTCTATCAATTCCTTGGCTGACAACTTCACAACACCCCTCCAAAGGTCCTGGCATTTTGCCAACTCTGGTTTCCTAGAGTCACTCCCCCATCCTTGTTTATGGTGAAAGGGACTCCATGATTTAGAACACAGATGGGTTCTGCAGTTAGAGAAGAACACAAGAGATTTGTCCAGGAGGCCAGCTCACTGTCCAGTGGGAGGAGCCACATCCTAACCCCAGCTTCCGAGGCCTCTCTGGGTCCCGTTGCCCTGGGGAGGGTGCAGCCCATTGACCCCATACCAGGTTGGGAGGGAGGAAAGGTGGCCAAGGTGAGACCAATAGTATATGATGGTTAAGGGTTTGTTTTGGAATCAGACAGACCTGAGTTCAACTTGCTCATGGCGTGACCTTGGGCAAGTTCCTCCACCATTCAGAGGACAGACATCTTATCTGGGAAGGTCCCACAATGAGCTCTGGGAAATCGGTGCTGTATCAGAGACCATTCATATTCCCAGAGAAAAGACATTATCTCCATCTAATTAATCTAATTAATGGTGATCAAGTTGTGGAGATCTGTGCAGCAGGGTGAGTGATTAGGAAAAATTACCTCCCCACAAAGAGTTTAGATTTAACTTTTTTTTTTTTTTTTTTTTGCGGTACGCGGGCCTCTCATTGTTGTGGGCCTCTCACTGTCGTGGCCTCTCCCGTTGTGGAGCACAGGCTCCGGATGCGCAGCCTCAGTGGCCATGGCTCACGGGCCCAGCCGCTCCGCGGGCATGTGGGATCTTCACAGACCGGGGCACGAACCCGTGTCCCCTGCATCAGCAGGCGGACTCTCAACCACTGCACCACCAGGGAAGCCCTAGATTTAACATTTTTGGTTCCACAATCTGAACACTAAAAAAAAGAAGAGTGGGCTCTCTGTCCCCACCCCCACTGGCCAAGAATTCCCTTAAGTGTGGGCACCAGCCCAGAGAGAGGGTCAGTCTACAACCAGAAGGGCAGGGGGGCACCGCGGACCTGCTGAGATGGTCACCCATAGCTCTGGAATATCTGTGCTGTCTCAAGACCGCCACCTGCTCCTTTGGGGACCCGACGGTCCCACCATCAGTGGGACTCTCACACACCCAGTCACATCCATACATACCCATATCCTGAGACAAATGGCACTTCTGTCTTTGAGTGTCAAAGTGTTCTTATATTTTATTCCAATAGACCCTCCCTCAAGAGAACCCAGAATTCTTGGGAGCCAGAGGTGGTTATGTCACGTGTGTGTGTGTGTGTGTGTGTGTGTGCGCGTGTGTCCTGGAGGAGGAGTTGCACTAACTTCACTGCTTCCTGTCTCTGTTGGGTTTGGCTCAGGTGGAATGGAGTGGGTAAGTGTATCTATCAGTAGCCTTCATCAGGAGAAGCTTAGGAAAGCAGCCTGAGGGATGACACCAGGGTAGGGCAATGCTTAACCCAAAGGGATGAATGCCCTGATGGTGTGCATTGCCTATAAGGGTCCCTTATATCACACTCCCTACCTCTCCTCCTTCACTAAAGAGTAAGTCCTTGCGTTATTGCAGGACATGGGACCTGTTTATTTAGAGCAGTGCCCTCTGCAGGCCGTCCGTCACTTAGGGATGGGCAGAGCCTGGAGACAGTTATTTTCAGCCCTGCTGAGTCCGGTAGATTGGCCCTTCCAACCACACCCTTTCTCAGCTTGTCCCCCAGTCTGCATGGGGCACCTCATTATAGGCAGAAGAACTGGGAGAAGGAGGACTACAGAGAAGGTGGGAAGGGATGAAGGGAGGGGCTTCCCTTTAATGGTTGCCTGCTGGTGGGGGGACGAGACAACATTCCTCAGAGCAGTTGGGTGTCGGGATCTCCTTCTCTTCCCCAGCATTTGCTTTGGGGTTTCAAGAGGAATAAACAAGACACAGTACTCAGAACCACAAAGTCCAGTACCCACAATTTAGAATTATACAACTGAGGATCAAGACTGTAGAATCCTAGACCCCAGAGCTATAGATGATAAAACTTTGAACCACCAAACCTAGAAGTAAAGACCCCAGAATCACAGAATTCTAAACTCAGAAATTCAGAACCCAGAGTCACAGAATCCAGACCCGTGGAATCTAGAACAGCGAATAAAAGACCCTGAATCCAGGGGCTTCCCTGGTGGTACAGTGGTTGAGAGTCCGCCTGCCGATGCAGGGTACACGGGTTCGTGCCCCAGTCCGGGAAAATCCCACATGCTGCGGAGCAGCTGGGCCCGTGAGCCATGGCCGCTGAGCCTGTGCTCCACAACGGGAGAGGCCACAACAGTGAGAGGCCCGCGTACCGCAAAAAAAAAAAAAAAAAAAAGACCCTGAACCCAGAATTATAGAACCCAGAACCCTATAACACTAGAGCCTAGGACTTTTGCTCTCACTGAAATGCACTCTGCCTCCTACTCCATCTTAAATCCTTCAGCGCCCCACTCAAATACTTTTTCCCATGGGACCTTTGGCAGGCCCTTCTTCCTCTGAGCTGTCCAGGCTTCTCCTAGATCCTGTGATGCTATCCACACCTGTCCTCTCCAACCATTCACATTGGATGCCCATCTGCCTCCATACCCCATCTCTGCACTGAGTCTGACCCATTTACATGCTCATGGTAGACATACAAGGCATGTTTG